>NW_027397073.1:30423240-30528822 GCF_003265705.2 Callorhinus ursinus
TAAAATCTTTAAAAAAATAAAAATAAAAAAATAAAAAAATAAATAAAAGCCCCCATAGTGATTTTGATTTACAGTGAGCAGTAACAACCATTGAAGTCCCCCATTTTAGATATGAGAATTAGGGACAAAGAGATGGTTCCCAATCTCTCTGGAGTGGCAAAGTATTCTTTGGGATACTATTTTCTGATGATATTAACATTCATCTGATATAAATGACCTGTGTTATCCTCTCTTAACAGCAGCCTAGTTTTGGAAAACCAGGGGACAATTAGTACACCGGGTATTCCAAGAGGGGAGGAAGAATTTTCAAGGAATGTAATAGATGAGTAAACCTGACAACATTAGAAAAACTCCATAGTTTTATTAAAGTTTCATTGAATAAATATATTTAAAGAAATTAGAACTGTACCTGGCATATAAAAAGGACTATTTAAGTATTTGTTATATGGAATAATATGGGAGGATGCCTCCCCTCATTACCCCGATACATGCTACATATAGGTAACTGGAAACATCATCAGGAGCATGAGTCCAAGACTACTTCACAGGGACCAAATTCAGCACATGACTCTTTCTGTAAATAAAGTTTTATTGAAACACAGTCACACCTATTTATTTACATAGTATTTATGGCTGCTTTAAAAATTTTTTTCTTTTAATTCTAGCGTAGTTTACATAAAGTGTATTAGTTTAAGGTGTACAACAGAGTGGTTAGACAATTCTATACATTACTCAGGGTTCATCATGGTAAGTGTCTTCCCCTCTCTCAGCCATCCTTCTACCCACCTCCCCTCTGGTAACCATCAGTTTGTTCTCTAGAGTTCCAAGTCTGTGTTTTGTCTTTCTCTTTGTTCATTTGTTCCTTAAATTCCACACAGGAGTGAAATCATATATTTATCTTTCCCTGACTTTTCACTTGATATTATACCCTCTAGATCCATCCATGTTGTTGCAAATGGCAAAAAATCGTTCTTTATTATGGTTGAGTAATAGACTGTTGTATGTATATACCACATCTTCTTTATCATTCACCAGTTAATGGACACTTGGGTTGCTTCCATATTTTGGCTATTGTAAATAATGCTGCTATAAACACAGGGGTGCATATATCCTTTTGTATTAGTGTTTTTATATCCTCTGGGTAAATATCCAGTTATAGAATTACTGGATAATATGGTAATTCTATTTTTGGTTTTTGAAGAAACTCCATACGGTCTTCTATAGTGGCTGCACTAGTTGATATTCCCACCAAAAGTGCATGAGGGTTCCATCTTCTCCACATTCTCATCAACACTTGTTTTTTGTGTTTTGGATTTTAGCCATTCTGACAGGGGTGAGATGATATCTCACTGTGGTTTTGATTTGCATTTCCCTGATGATGAGTGATGTTGAGCATCTTTTTATGCAGTCTGTTGGCCATCTGGATGTCTTCTTTGGAAAAATGGCCGTTCACGTCTTCTGCCCATTTTTAAATTGGATTATTTGTTTTTTTGGATGTTAAGTTCTTTATATAAATTGGATACTAACCCTTTATCAGGCATGTCATTTGCAAATATCTTCTCCCATTCTGTAGATTGTCTTTTAGTTTTCCTGTTTTCTTTGCTGTACAGAAGCTTTTTACTTTGATGTAGTCCCAATTGTTTATTTTTACTTTTGTTTCCCTTGCCTGAGGAGGCATATCTAGAAAAATGTTATGGCCAATGTCAGAGAAATTACTGCCTGTGCTCTCTTCTAGGATTTTTATGGTTTCAGATCTCACATTCAGGTTTCTTAACTATCTTGATTTTTTGTGTTTAAGAAAGTGGTCCAGTTTCATTCTTTTGCTGTCCAATTTTCCAAAGACCATTTGAAAAAACTTTTCCCATTGGACATTCTTGCCTCCTTTGTTGAAGATTGACTATATAATCATGGATTTATTTGGGGGCTATTGTGTTCCATTGATCTATGTGTCTATTTTTGTGCCAGTACCATACTGTTTTGATTACTACAGCTTTGAAGCATATCTTGAGATCTGGAATTGTGATACCTCCAGTTTTGTTTTTCTTTTTCAAGACTGCTTTGTCTATTTGGGGTCTTTCATGGTTCCATGCAAATTTTAGGGCCGTTTGCTCTAGTTCTGTGAAAATGCTATTGGTATTTTGACAGGGACTGCATTACATGTGTAGATTACTTTGGGTAGTATGGATTTTTTTACCCATATTTGTTCTTCCAACCCATGAGCATGGAGTAACTTTCCATTTGTTTGTGTTATCTTCAATTTCTTTCATCAGTGTTTTACAGTTTTTAGAGTATGGGTCTTTCATCTCTTTGGTTAAGTTCATCCCTAGGTATTTTAGTATTTTTGACACAATTGTAAATGGGATTGTTTTCTTAATTTTTCTTTCTTCTGCTTCATTAGTGTACAGGAGTGCAACATACTTTGGTATGTTGATTTTTTAAAAGATTTTATTTGAGAGAAAGAACATGGTGGGGGCGGAGAAGAAGAGGGAGAAGCGGACTCCCAGTTGAGTGGGGAGCCCAACAGAGGGCTCAATCCCAGTACCCTGAGATCAGGACCTGAGCTGAAGTCAGATGCTTAACCAAATGAGCCACCCAGGTGCCCCTCTGTATATTGATTTTGTATTCTGTGACCTTACTAAATTCATTTGTCGGTTCTAGTATTTTTTGGTGGAGTCATCAAGGTTTTCTATATAGTATCGTGTCATCTGCAAATAGTGAAAATTTTACTTCTTTATGAATTTGGATGCTTTTTCTTTTTCTTGTCTGATTGCTGTGTCTAGGAATTCAAGTATTATGTTGAATAAAAGCGGCGAGAGTGGACATCCTTGTCTTGTCCCTGACCTTAGGAGAAAAGTTCTCAGTTTTTCATATTGATTATAATGTCAGCTGTGGATTTTCATATGTGGCCTTTATTATGTCGAGGTATGTTCCCTCTAAACATACTTTGTTAAATGTTTTTATCATGAACAGATGTTGGACTTTGCCAAATGCTTTTTCTGCATCTACTGAAATGCTCATATGGTATTTATGCTTTCTTTTGTTGATGTGAGGTACTTATGGCTGCTTTTACACAGAGGTTTTATGAACTGCAAAGCCTAAAATGTTTACTCATTGGCCTTTTACAAAATTTGTGGACCCCTGATCTAGATAATTCTTCTACATTACCAAGATAAGAGCAAAAGTATTTGTACTGAGCCTCGTTTTTCATGCCTTTTCCATAATTATCTACCTCATTCTGAGTTTTGTGCTTTTAAGTCAGATATACCCTAACATAAGAACAAATTAAAATATGCTAACATTAAAGTAAGTTATATTGGAAGAAACCACAGACCCTGACATTTTTTACGAGATTCAAGCAGACATATCCAATGGTTAGGATTCTATGAAGTTGCTAAAAATGATCTCTCTTTAAGGTTAAAATAACATAAGACTATCCTTATGTTTCAATGCTAAATGAAAAAGTCCAATTCAACATTTTATAAAGTATGATCACAACTATGTGAAACAAACAAATTACACATTTTCACAGGATAATGTTTTCTACAGAAAAACACATCAGAATGTGTTGGCTTTGAGTGACAGAAACATGACTTTTTTGGTCTATTTTTTATATAGTAAACTCTCTATAATAAGCAGGCATTATTTTTATAATAAAAATAAACTTGATTTTTTTAAATATGGAATATGAATTCTGTTTGTTTTTCAGTCTGGGATCAACAATTTCTAGCACTTATGTGTTAGACATGGCACATGATATTTAAGTGTCTCACAAACAAAAATGGTGCTACTACTAATGTCTCATGGATGTACAACTCTGATGTTTACAAAGCTTTCTTTTCCGGATACATTATCTTACTTGGTTCTAACTACTTCAAAAAAAAAAAAAATTAAAGGGCTACAATTGAAAAAAGTAGGCTACCAATTCATTCCTTGTGGTTAATGTAGAGTACTCTTGAAAATTCACCACACTTATCCTGTTGATGCTAACTGTTCCTCTCTCTTGATACCGTGTGAGAATTTTTCTTCTTTTACTTGAAGTCCTGAGAATTCGCAGATATAGAGGGCCCTTGGAATCCCTTATGTCCTGTTTGTTCATATTTCTGTAACAATGCAAGTTGCATCAAAACCCCAAAATATTTTTGCAATGGCTTTCCAACCACAGTGCAATCCTCTAAAGGCCCCATATCAATAAAAATCACATTTGAGGCAAGGTGGCCATACAGAACTCAGGGTCTGACCATCTTGAAGGACTTCCTACCATCCACTGGGGCTTAATGGGCCAATCACACTTCAGAGAAGCTGACAACAATGAGCACACAAGTATACAGATTTCCTGAGTAGTTGGTAGGCAATCTTGCATCTTATAAACTAGAACCAGCTCTTTAAGAAAGAGATTTTTAAGATATAAATTTTATCATTCAAGTCCTCCAAGTTTTCCTTCCAGGTTCCTCTCTCATATGCCTGCATTATCCCAGCACCAGTTCCCTGTCACCCTTCCAGCTACAGTTAATTGTCCTATCCACCATCCTCAAGGGCCTTGCTTTCAGCTGTTGCTAACTGAATCTGTTTTATTAGTTGAAAAGAGCAACGTGTTTTATCCAAAGAGGATTTGCCTTTTGCTAAAGTGTTACTGAAGAACATAAAAATTAATCATCTCTTCCTATTATAACCTCAAATTCATCCTTTTCTCTATTCAGCTTTACCTCTCCTCTTTCCTTGCTGTCTCCCTTACTCAATTTTCATAACGGGAACTAGATTATACCTCTTCAGGTATATTGTTCCTCAATTAAATCCACTCTTGTGCTTCTTCCCTTTCTTTCTAGAGGCATCTTTCTCCTTCTCCAGCCAAAAATATCAAACTCATCTTGTCATGATATTCAAGGCTTCCACAAGCTGAAATCAAATCCATTTAGCAAAACTCCCCTGCTCTCCACACCCCAACCCCCACCTTGATTTCCTTCTCTACCAAGAGCCATTTGCCATTCATTGAATATACCTGACTCTGCCACTTGATGAGGGAAATCGTACAAGGGAAATTTTTTCTCTCAAACCTCTCCTCCTACCTTAGCTGGGAAGTCTTCCAATGTCCCCCAGGCAATGTGAGCTGATTCGTCCCTTACACTACCACTTAACTGTTCACATAAATCTATTATGCAACTCACTATATTCCAGTGTAATTGGAAATTTACATTTCTATGGGTCACATTTAATATGAGCTACTCAACATCAAGATCTCTATCTTATCTATATTGTGTTCCATTCCCACCCTCATACCTCAAAGATCGCTCCTAGTAAAGAGCAGGGCACATACAGTGGCCAAAATAATTCTTGAATTACTATGAAAAGAGCAAAAATTCATGAATGATTAATGACAGCACTTCAGTTATCACAAGAGGCAACATAGCAGGGAATTTTTGGTTAGGCCACTGGGCCTTCTGGGAAATTGCATCAACCAGTTGTCTTGCTATGTAATCATAATGGCTACAAGAGAAGTCAACTGCACAATATTCTCTCTCCTTTTTAAATTAAAATCAAACAAGCTTGCACTTTGAATAACCAACTATAAAATTTAAGTTAAGTGCTGTTATTAAACAAACATTACAACCAAATTAATTCCAACTATGCAGAATACTTATTGGAATGTAGCTAATCTATCATTAATATTGCTGGCAGGAGAGGAAAATAGGGCTCAGGAATCTAAAAGATTACCATTTATTACATTTCAGGTTTGTCCTCACCCAGTCTATGAGAGGGAGTTAAAAATATAGGAAATTTTACATGAAATTAAAAAGTGAAAAACCATTTTCCAAGCAAGAAAGAGTTGCATTATGGCTAAGGTTATGATTTGACCAAGATAGAAAACTATTTCTGACATTGTATCTCCACAGCAACCGTAAATGTAATTAAATCCTATTTATTTACCTACACTTAGAAATTATGATGAGCATAAAGAAATTATATGTCTGTGTGTATATATATATAAATTATATGTGTGTTTTACATATTATGTTGTTATATTATATTATATTATGTTTTATTATATTATTCCTGGCCTTGTAAAATTTCCCAAGTCCCTACATATACCAGGGGGACAAGACACATGTTCTCTGACAATTCCAAAAACTAGTAATGGAAACAAGTTTTCAGACTTAGGAGGCTAATACCCTGGTCTGTTTTGAAATATTTAATATTCCTGTGTATTGCAGATTTTTTTCCAATTCAGTCTAAAAACAACAGACACATGCATCATTAGGCTGGACAAGGAGATGATAAACAACATTGTTATGGTTCTGTGGTTGCTAGGTTGCTAAAGGCTCTAAAGTGGTAACTCTCATCATTTGACATAGACAAGTTGCTAAATGAGTGTCAAGGCAACTGTTGAGGCCTGAAGTGTTTGAAGCGACCTACAGCATATTCCCCACCCCAAGAACTCTGTCTATTCCTCTCCCGGAGTAAAGTCTGTCTCACTGTGCTCACTACGTGCCGATTCTCCTTATTCAAGCACATCCAGGCTTTTTTCTTTCAGTACCATTTTCATCACACCATTCCTCTGTCAAGCAAAGGCGCAAAATGGTGCCCAACTGTGTTAAAATAAAGGTCAAACTCCAAAATATGCCTTTCAAGCAATAATGCAGTCTATTCACAATCATCTTTCCATATTATAATCACGAATGACATGATAATCTGGACAAAATTATCTCTGATCATAGCACGTGTATTCACACCTCCACCCTTTGTCTGCCTTCATAGTTCCCATTTCTCTTACATTCATTTTTCCCCTCATGTCTTTCCCACGAGTTTTCTTTGCACTCTTCCTACGCTTTGCGATTATCCCATCCTCCTAACTGGATATCATGCATTCTCCGAAAGGATTATAATACAGTAGATATTTGTGTTTTTATATTTTGACTTCTGAACTAGGGTATATTTTTAAGAAAGAAACTTTGTTGTACACCCTTTTAGAAAACCCACGCAATCTGGGGCACCTGGGTGGCTCGGTCGGTTAAGCAGCTGCCTTTGGCTCAGGTCATGATCCCAGAGTCCTGGGATCGAGCCCTGCATCGGGCTCCCTGTTCACCCAGGAGACTGCTTTTCCTTCTCCCTCTGCCCCTCCCCTGCTTGTGCTCCCTTTTTCTCTTTCTCTCTCTCAAATAAAATCTTAAAAAAAGAAAAAAGAAAAAAAAGCCATGGAATCTATCAGCACATTTTACATAGATCCTTGGCAGGTCCTTATTTTAGCACGTACGTTGGGTGAAACCTAAAGGACATCTTTCCTCAAAAGACATTTTTTCATCTGCCTTGTCATGCCAGGCATTCCAGCTTTTAGTGGAAGCACTCCCAACATTCCATTGTTGGCATATTTACTTCTTAAGAAATTCTTTCTTATTTATACCAAGACAAATGCTGCTTTCCAGCACCTTTCAACTCAGGGACTTAGTTTTGTTTTCTGAAGAGACATAAACTAAGTCCAACTCATTTAAACTGATAGTACTACATTTACTTGAAGTTTCCATGTCTCTCTGAAAATTGTTTTCTTTCTTGTCAAATATTTCTAATTCTATTTTTCTTCATGTAACATGGTTTCTAAATACCCTAGTCATTCTTTTGGCTTCTTAGCTATTTATCAATTTTTTTTCCTTGTTGTGGCCAATCCAATCAAAGCACAGTACTCCAAATGTAATCCCATCAGTGCATGTTTCAGTGCAATTTGCTTCACCTTGACACTATATCACAAGTAACCAAGTCTAAGTTTATGTTATTTAACATCACAGCAGAACCTTGGCTCAAATTAAAGAAATATCTACAAATATTTTCCACATCAATTACTTTTCACTTTTGTGTTTGCATCTTGAATTTGCATGGAAACTTGTTGCTGTTGGTCTCCAAATCTTTTTCTAGTCAACTTTCAAAGGGGGAGAAGATGTTGGATTGGAATTATTTTTCCCTGTTTGAGAAATGTTGAAAATGTGGATATGAAAGTAGGGATTTTCTTCTAATGAATTGTAACTTGTCCTTAGATTTAGAAGACTACCACTTAGAAAGGAAATGAAATGTATTCTGTGTATCTCCAGATGAAAAAAAAAATGAGTTGGATTTAAATGAAAAAAAAAAAAGTTTAGGGCACCTGGGTGACTCAGTCAGTTAACTTTCTGCCTTTAGCTCAGGTCATGATCCCAGGGTCCTGGGATAGAGTCCCACATTGGGCTCCCTGCTCAGCTGGGGGTCTGCTTCTCCCTCTGCCCCTTCCCCTACTCATGTTCTCATGCACACTCCTTCAAATAAATAAATAAAATCTTAAAAAGTTTATTCTAAATGACTTGTGATAATTAAAACCATCCAGCAAAATGTGCTATACACACACACCTCCCCCCTCTCTGTCCCAACCAAGAGACTGTCTTGTCACTGATTATGTTCTAAGAGAAGTTGATAGGCATCTCATTACTAAAATTTTCAAAGTGGAGTGAAAATTTGTCTACTGGAGAGGGGCATCAGGGGAGAACTATGTGGAGTTCTCAGAGCTCAGAAGCATGGACTGCAAGAAGGTTTGAGGGTAACTTGAAAGGAAATTCTCTACCAGCCCAAAGACTACTGTGTAAACAGTGTTTTGATACACATTACAAATGCCCCTCAGTAATCCCTGCACCTTGCTATACTTTGGTTTTCTTGGCTCTAATATAACACCCACCTGGACAGTTACTACACAATCTTTTGAATACAAGACTCTGGAGTCTGTCCTTTCTACTGTCTTTCCTTTTCTAAGTACATTCAAGCCATCTGTTAAATAATTTGTTCTGAACGTTGATGGATACTAGTATTGAACAAATTAGTCTAAGATTTCCAACAGCCTTGTTTTCCTCCAATGGGAAACTGGAGATTTTGTCTTTTTATTGTATTGGTGATTAAACAATTAAGTAATTTGATCATCAGCTGCTATTACAAAGCAAAGTTGATTCTTGAAGAAATGAATGCCTGGCAAAACCACGAACATCTGCCTCAGCACACTTCCCTTAGCCATTCCGATATTATCTTTATGGACCAAACTGGCTCTAGGTCCTACTCAAGCTAAACCTGAACAGAAGCATCTTAGGGTGTGTGTGTGTGTGTGTGTGTGTGTGTGTGTGTGTGTGTGTGTGTGTCAATCACAACATCTAATCATCAGAAACCATAATCTCACACCCCCACCCCCTTCTCAGTTCAGATGTTGCCTTTGTCAAGTGACTGACTAAGTGTTAACAGCTAGCAGATGGACTAGAAGGGCAGATGGGGCTCTCAGGAAAGCAGCTAAGAAGTGATTAAAATCACCAAGAATGGCACTCATTATTCCCCCTTTCAAAGGATGCTCTATTTTTCTTACTGTTAAATCTGATTAAAATAACAAAACAGACAACAGAAGTTAGGCCATCCCCATTTTAATTTTTTTAAGATGACAAGGTACTATGGAAATACTGCAGATAGAATTCATATGCTTGTATATTGATATCATGGCCTTCTCTAAGACTCTGGGATGCCCCTTAAAATATTTTCCATTTTTATAAAATTTTACATCTGTCAACTCACTTCTACATATATTGGGTGTCTACACCATTATCTTATCCATTCAATCATTTGGTGTGTATGCATGAGTCAGGCCCTATGCTAAGCGCTACTGTGAATAGCAGTACAACCTCCCTAAACACAGGCATTACCCCCCTTGGAGTGGTAACAGACACATCTACATCAATATACCACTCAGAACATTCCGTCTGGCAAATTGTACATTTATAACAGCACTGCTCTTTCCTACATTTCTGGGTCACCTCCTTATTAAATGATTTCAGAATCAGATTAGCAGCTCCAAAAAAATCTGCCTCATTATTTTTCAGGCAAATATTATTTTTAACCCAGAATAGTTTTGCTCAGCTTGATTATCAAACCTGTGGATAAAAGACATTTGCATGGTAACATGGCATATATTTCTATTATTGAAGATATTTAAAAGAATGTATCATGAGAAATAAAGAACATATAAAAGAGGTACTTTGGCAAAACTCATTAAGCACCTGTGGTAGGAACAATAACACCCTCCCAAAGATATCCATGTTATAATCTTTAGGACTTGTGAATATGCTATCTCACATGAAAAAGGGGACTTTGCAGATAGGATTAAGGATCGTGAGATGAGCTGATTATCCTGGGATTATCTCAGTGGGCCCAGTATAATCATGAGGGTCATTAGAATAAGGAGGCAGAATCAGAAAAGTAGATGTGATGATAAAAAGTCAGATTTGGAAATGTTATACTGCTAGCCTTGAACATGGAAGAAGAGGCCACTACCAATGAGTTCAGGTAGCCTCTACACACTCGAAGATGAACACAACCCTGCTGGTACCTTGATTTTAGGACTTCTGACCTCCAGAAATATAAAGTAATATGTCTGTGTTGTTATAAGCCACTATATCTGTGGCGATTTGTTACAGCAGCAATAGCAAATTAAAATAGCACTAAAAATACCTAAATGATAATATCAGCATTCAAATAACATTTTATCAGCTATGAAACAGATATAACATTGATATTATGACCTACATGCCCGTTTCGATTGAAGAGTAAAAGCTTGTTGGCATGCTGTGTTGACGATTCCTGAAGCCATACCCTGATTTAATGGGACAGAGTGTACCTCTTGATTGGTGATGTCTTCAATAAAAGGGAGGCTAGGAATGGTGGTGTGTATATCCGCCACATGTTTGACATCCTTGGCTATTAAGAAGTGGCAAATTTGATCATTCTCTCACAGGATCATGGAATATATTAAAGCTGTAAGTTAAAACTTCTTACATAGCCGAAAAAGGGATTTAAATTCCAGTTCAACAGAATAGTTACCAAAGTTACTTACAACATCACTGGTGAAATTACATCTAAAATTAAGGGTCCTTTACTTTTATCTGAAATTCTTCCCACTACATTTTAATGAGTTTTAGTATCTTAATGGTTCAGGGAGAAATAATACTGATGGCAATGATTGTTCCCTCTTTTCCCGAAGACACATATCCCTTCTAACCCAAGGCTTCAGTGTGTCCGTCCTACCCTATTTAGGCTCTATCCTCATTCAGTCTTGCTGCATAATACCTGATGTATAAGCATCCTCATATTTCTCTACTTGCAACCCATAACCACCTTACCTAATACCCTCATCGAGTCTCAACTGTCTCAAAAACAAAGAGACCCAATTTGCTAATTTAAAAAAAATTATTTAAATTCAACTTAGTTAACATATAGTGTATTATTAGTTTCAGGGGTAGGACTTAGTGATTCATTAGTTGCATACAACACCCAGTGCCCAATACATCAAGCTCCCTCCTTAATGCCCACCACCCAATTACCCCATCCCCTCACCTCCCCTCCAGCAACCCTCAGTTTGTTTCCTATAGTTAAGAGTCACTTATGGTTTGCTAATTTACACATAGAGCTGGCTTAATGTGTTTCTGACAATATTTTTGAGAATCATTAGCAATTTTTAAATACATTGCAAAAAGGTTTAAATCAAATGCTTGCATCTTTCATTGCATGCAGTAAGAGGTCAGCAGAAGTAGCAACACTGGTAACAAATGATAAATATTTGTTAGAAGCCTAATAGGTGATCTGCTAGGCAGTGATAATACTACTTTGAACAAGAAAGACAATTTATACCCTTGGAGAACTTAGATTTTCAAAGATCCTTATATCTTAGCAGTTGATTTGCACATAGATTATTTATGATCTCTCTGCAAGTTTCCTGCACTAGGGAATAGAGAAGCTTAGATACATCTTGTGGAAACACAGCAGCTCTTCCAGCAGTCAGTGTGATCCCAATACCCTTTCTGAATGCCCCCATCCTCTCAGAGAAAAAGAGAACCACTGATTTCTTGGAGGAATGCAATTATTTCCCAGGAAGGTAGAATGGTAAATCAATAGGCATTCATAATCTGAAAACTGATTGCCTGAGTCTGAATGTGAGTTTTTCCTTCTCCACGTGAGAACAAATTACTCCAACCTCTCTGAGCCTCAATCCTCTCATGTATAAGCTCAAATGAATTATATTTGCTGTCTCATGAGGTAAGGATTAAATGAAATGATCCATGTAAAGAATATTAAGTAGTATAGTCACTAATACTCAGTAGGTGTTAATAACTGGGAGCAATTAGTATTATGATTGATATTATCACTGATATTAGAACCATTTTATTTCCCTACTTTTTCATGACTATGATGGGATACCTCCAAAATAAAGCCCTTAGGAACATTAAAATATACTATCTTCATCTTGGTAAATATGGCAGTTACTTTTTGGATGCAATTCCCCTTGACTTCTTTCCTTGTTGGAAATGCCCTTAATCTACTAGTATACTGATAGGTAGTCTCCAAGCTTGGCAGCCAGGCAAGGGCATGTAATCCAGTAAGATCTAACAGGAAGGGACAGAAAACTTATTTGAAGAAACAGTAGCTGAAAATTTCCCTAATCTAGGGAAAGAAACAGACATCCAGGTTCAAGAAGCACAGAGAGTTACAAATAAGATGAACCCAAAAAGATCCATACCATGACACATAATTAAAATGTCAAAGGTTAAGATAGAGAATTTTAAAAGCAAGAGAGAAGCAAAAACTTGCATATAAGGAAAACTCTTTAAGTCTATCAGCTGATTTTTTCAGCAGAAACTTACCGGCCAGAAGGGAGTGGCATGATATATTCAAAGTGCTGAAAGAAAAAACAAAACAAAACACTTAGAATATGCTACCTGGCAAGGTTATCATCCAAAATTGAAGGAGAGAAAAAGTTTCCAAGACAAATAAAGTTAAAGGAGTTTATCACCATTAAATCAGCTTCGTAAGAAATGTTAAAGGGACTACTTTAAGTGGAAAAGGAGAGGCCATGATTAAACATAAGAAAAGTCCAAATTAAAATAAAGAAAATATGACAGCATATGCATGAAATGTGGAGGACAGAGTAAAAAAAAAATATTTTAGAATGTGTTTGAACTTCAATGACAACCAACTTAATATAGACTCTATATACTTAGGACGTTATGTATGAACATCATGGTAACCACAAGCCCAAAACCTATAATAGATATACAAAAAAAAAATAAAAAAAAAAAAGGAGAGAGAGAGAATGAAAGCCAAACACTAGAGAAACTCAAGTACAACAAAAGCAAGAGAAGAACGAACTGAGAAGAACTACAAAAATAAAATAACCAGAAAACACTTAACAAAATGAGAATAAGTAAATACCTTAATAATTACTTTGAAGGTAATGGACTAAATGCCAAAAGACATAAGGTGGCAGAAAAGATTAAAAAAAACAAGCCCATCTACATACTGCCTACAAGAGACTCACCTTATGTAAAGGCACTTACAGACTAAAAGTGGAAGGTTGGAAAAACATTTACAATGCAAATGAAAGTAGAAAAAACAAGCCAGGGTAGCAATACATTTATCAGACATTTAAAAGAGACTTTAAAACAAAGACTGTAACAAGAGACAAAGACACCACATAAATCTAACAAAAGGATATAAAAATTGTAAATATCTATTCACCCAACATCAAAGCACCTAAATACAGAAAGTAAATATTAACAGACGTAAAAGGCAAAACTGGTGGTAATATCACAATAGTAGAGGACTTTTAATACTTCATTTACATCAATGGATAAACCATCCAGGCAGAAAATCAGCAAAGAAACAGTGTCTCTGAATGACCCATTAGATCAGATGGACATAACATATACACAAAACATTCTATCCAAAAACAACAGAGTACACATTCTTTTCAAGTGCACATGGAACATTCTCCAGAAGAGTTCACATATTAGGCCAGAAAAGAAGTCTTAATAAATTTAAGACTGAAACCATAACATGCATCTTTTCTGACCATGATGGTACGAAACTAGAAATCAATCCCAAGAAAAAACCCCAAGAAAGAACACAGACACGTGGAGGTTAAAGAACATGCTACTAAATAATCAATGGGTCAAGGAAGAAATCAAAGATCAAAAACACACAAACAAACACAGAGACAATGAAAATAAAAACACAATGGTCCAAAGTGTTTGGGACAGAGCAAAAGTAGTTTTAATAGGAAATTTATAGTGAAACAGGCCTACTTCAAGAAACTAGAAAAGCTCAAAAAAATCTAACCTTACACCTAAAGGAACTAAAAAACAAAAACAAAACCCAAGGTGAGTAGAAGAAAATAATAAAGATCAGAGCAGAGATAGATGACAAACTATAAAAACAATAGAAAAAAATCAGTAAAACAAAGAGCTGGTTCTTTGAAAAGATAAAATTGAGAAATGTTTAGCCAGACTCATCAACAACAACAAAAAAGAACCCAACAAATAAAATCAGAAATAAAAGAGAAGTAACAACATACATCACAGAAATAAAAAGGATATTAAGAGAATACTATGAAAAATTATATACCAACAAATTGGACAACCTAGAAGACACAGATAAATTCTTAGAAACATAAAATCTTCCAAAACTGAATCAGAAAAAAATAGGATATCTGAACAGAGCAATTACTAGTACCAAAATTGCATCGATAAAAATAAATAAATAAATAAATAAATAATAAAAATCCAGGGCCAGATGGATTCACAGGTGAATTCCACCAGACACTTAAGAAAGAGTTATTACCTATTCTCCTCAAACTATTCCAAAAAATAAACAAGGAAGGAAACTTCCTAACACTTTCTACCAGGCCAACAGATGCCACAAAAGCAAAACAAAACTACAGACCAATACCCTGGATGAATACAGATGCAAAAATTCTCAACAAAATATTAGCAAATCACATTCAATACATTAAAAGCATCATTCACCACAATCAAGTGGGATTTATTCCAGGGATGCAAGGATGGTTCAATATTCACAAATCAATCAACATCATATACCACATCAACAAAACGAAGGATAAAAAGCATATGATCTCAATAAATGCAGAGAAAGCATTGACAAAATTCATCTGTTCATGATTAAAGATCTCAACAAAGTGGGTTTAGAGACATAACAAATAAGCATAATAAAGGCCATATAAGGAAAAACCCACAGTTAACATCATACCCAACTGTGAAGAACTGAGAGCTTTCCCTCTAAGATCAGCAACAACACAGGAATGTTCATTCTCACCACTTTCATTCAACATAGTACTGGCAATCCCAGCTATAGCAATCAAACAAGATAATAAACAGCATCCATATTAGTAAGAAAGAATTAAACTGTTACTATTTGCAGATAACGTGATACTATAAACAGAAAGCTCTAAAGACTCCACCAAAAAACTATTACACCTAATAAATGAATTCAGTAAAGTTGTCAAAATACCCAGAAATCAGTAGCATTTATATACACTAATAACAAAGTAGCAAAAAGAGAAGACAACAATTCCATTGACAACTGCACCTAAAAAAATAAAATACCTAGGAATAAACTTAACCGAGGAGGTGAAAGACCTGCACTCTGAAAACTACAGAACAATGACGAAAGAAATTGAAGATGACACTAACAAACGGAAAGATATCCCATGCTCATGGATTGGAAGAATATTGTTAAAATGTCCGTATTACCCAAAGCAACTTGCAGAGTCAAGGCAATCCCTATTAAAATACTAACAGTATTGTTCACAGAACTAGAATACTAAAACTTGTATGGAACCATAAAAGACCCCAAATAGCCAAAGTAAACTTAAGAAGAACAAAGCTGGAGGTACCACAATTCCAGATTTCAAGATATACTAAAACGTTGTAGTAATCAAACAGTATGGTAACGGCACCAAATAGACACACAGATCAGTAGAACAGAATACAGAGCCAAGAAATAAATTCCCACTTATATCCATGCTATGACAAAGGAGGCAGGAATATACAGTGGGAAAAAATATCTTTAATAAATGGTGCTCAGAAAACTGGACAGCTACATGTAAAAAAGGAACAGGATCACTTTATAACACCATACACAAAAATAAACTCAAAATGGATTCAAGGCCTAACTGAGAATTGAAACCATCAAAATCTCAGAAAAGAACATGGGCAGTAATTTCTTTGAATTGGCCACACCAACACTTTTCTAGACATTTCTCCTAAAGGAAGGGAAACAATAGCAAAAATAAACTATTGGGACTACATCAGAAAAAACTTTTGCACAGTGAAGGAAACCATCAGCAAAACAAAAAGGCAACACACTGAATGGAAAAAGACATCTGCAAATGCTATATCTGATAAGGGGTTAAAAACCAAAATTTGTAACTTTTACAGCTGAATACCAAAACAAAAACAAAAGCACAACAATCCAATTAAAAAATGGTCAAGACCTGAATAGGTATTTTTCCCAAGATGACATACAGATAGCCAACAGACACATGAAAAGATGCTCAACATCACTCATCATCAGGGAAAAGCAAATCAAAACCACAATGAGATGAGATATCACCTTACACCTGTCAGGACAGCGAAAATCAAAAAGTTGAGAGATAACAAGTGGTTGACAAGGATGCGGAGAAAAAGGAACCCTCATGCCATGTTGGTAGGAATGTAAATTGGTACAACCGCTGTGTAAAACAGTATGAAAGCTTCTCAAAAAGTTACAAACAGAATTATCATACGATCCCATAATTCCACTTCTGGGAATTTCATTTACCCAAAGAAATGAAAACACTAATTTCTTAAGGTATACACAACCTTATGTTCATTGCATTATTTGCAATAGCCAAGATAGAGAAGCAACCCAAGGGCCTAACAATAGTTGGATAAAGGAGATGTAATACACACACACACACACACACACACACACACACACACAATATTACACAGCCATAAAAAAGAATGAGACTGTGCCTTTTTCAACAACATGGGTAGACCTAGAGAGTATTATTCTAAATGAAATAAGACTGAGGAAGACAAATACCATATGACTTCACTCCTTTGTGGAACCAAAAAAAAAAAAAAAAAAAAAAAAAAAAAAAAACAGATCAGACCTATAAATACAGAGAACAAACTCATGGTTGCCAGAGGGAAGGGATGGGTAATGGGTAACATGGGGTGAAAGACAGATACAGGCTTCCAGTTATGGAATAAGTCATGGAAATAAAAGACACAGCATAGTCACAGTCACCACTTCAAGACTCCTTGTTGTGAGAGACCTTGTCAATCAAACTCTATCCTTTCAATTCCTCTTCGATACTAATGTCTTTGAAAAGCTTCACTCTGAATTATTAGCATTGAGCTATATTAATGAAGAAAAAACTTAATCACCTGGGTGATAATGCCCTATTTCCCCTGCTCATGAAAAGCCTAAACATGTATGTTCTATTTTTTTTTAAGATTTTATTTATTTATTTGAGAGAGAGAATGAGAGAGAAAGCATGAGAGGGGGGAGGGTCAGAGGGAGAAGCAGATCCCACTGAGCAGGGAGCCCAATGCGGGACTCGATCCTGGGACTCCAGGATCATGACCTGAGCCAAAGGCAGTCGCTTAACCAACTGAGCCACCCAGGTGCCCTAAACATGTATGTTCTTGCTACTATTAATCAACATAGTCTCTTTTAGCTGGTTGAAGCCCCCCACAATCACAGATATTTTTACTAGGTTTTAAACTTGTGTCATAGCTCTAATGGATTTTTAGGGAATGCCTCAATCATCTTAAGTGAGAATGACCGTTGAGGCGGTCTACAGACTGACAGTGAGGACTGGTCAGGCTAGGAGAAGGGAATGGATTTAATTTTGCCACTGATTTGCCTTTCCTGACCTGGGATAAAAGTCCAAACTCCTGAAGCCATAGTCAGTCATGAAAATCCCCATGTATGAAGTGTGGCCAATGGTGCAAATGACTCACTGAGAAATCAACAAGACAACTCACCTGACAACAGGTATTTGGTCTTTGTAGTCTATTCTGGTAATGTTCTAAGAAAAAGTATGTCATTCTAGCATCGTGCTGCCTCCAAATCTCCAGTCTCAAGATTTATCATGCTTTAGACCTCAAATAACTCTGAATAAGAATATGGTGAAAGACCTAAACTGAGATGCATAAGTTCACCCTATTTCTAGTCGTAAAGCAGTGTAAGCCATATCTACAGTAAACCAAAAGACAAAAGCTGTTTCTGAATAAAAGGTTCATTGGGTACACATCAAAATGCCGATCTTGTTCTATTAATGTTCTGTCTCTCATATATTTATAACTTATGCATGCTCCAAGATCTAAAGAATATCACATCTTGCAAAAACACTTCCACATCTGTATGCTTTTGACTTCTGTGCTGTTGATGGACATTTTAGCCTATGACTTTTATTGTTTTCTATGGAAATATTTAAAATTAGATTCAATTTCTTTAATAGTGATATGAAAGGTCATATTTTTTATTTCTCCTCACATCAGTTTTGTTATGTTGTCCTTTAATTTTCATTTTATTAAAATGTTTAATTGTATTGACAAAGTAATTCATAAAAACCTTTTATTATATTTATAATAAAAACTATTTCTACACACACATTTGCTATTTCTGTCCCACCTTTTTTTCTTCTTCCTCAGTGTCATCTGGGCTTTATCTAGTTTATTGGGCTTCTCAAAGAACCATATTTGGCCCTACTGACCCTCACTATTTCATGTTTGTTCTCTTTCATTGATTAGGTTATCTTAATTATTTGTTTACTTCTACTTTGTTTACCTTTGCTTTGCTTGACTCAACCTTCAGTCACTCTCAGGGGAAGAGCTGTCCCAAATAGGAGGTTCCTCATTTTGGCTTGATAATTCTTTACTGTCTGGCTAGCTCTTCAATACCACCAAGGAGATATTTTCAAATGTCCAAAGTCTTTTGCTGGTCTAATTGTCCTCTGAAACAGCACTGATAAAAGTTATCTAGTCCACTACTGCCAAAAAGTGAAGCTCATTTATTTTAATTTGGGGGGAAATATGTCATCTCATATTTTTTTCTTTTTTCTGAAAACTTTCCCAGAAGTTCTTAGATAGGATTAAATGATCCAATTACAACTTTATTAATTAACAAAATAAAACCTTCCAGAGGCATTGTAGACTAGGGGCAGGGGACAAGTGCCTTAAACAGGCTGTTAACTTCTTTATTGGTTTGCATCTGTTCCTATGCTCATTCACCATTAGAGCTCAGGAGTGCATCCATAGTCCATCAATAAATAAGTGCTAAGTATGAAGGCAGATAAATATGTGGGGGTGGATTAACATTTCTAAGTGTTCCCCACGCTTTCCATATCCCTCCTTTAGTGTTTCTAGAAGTCCTCTTTTATACCCCAGACCAAACTCTTAGACATGAATCACCTACTATAAACTATAAATAAGAGCTAGAAATATCTGTAGTTTAAAAAGCTTCTGGCTTTTGTGTGAGAGGAAAAGCTTCAGATGCATATTTGCTAGATAAAAAAGACACCAAGACTGAAATGAGGACAGAGGAACATGGTTATGTGGCTAGCAGAGGACTGGTACTGAGAAATCTCTTAGTCAGCTTGGGCTGCTATGACAACATACCAGAGACTGCATGGATTAAACAACAGACGCAGGTTTCCCACAGTTCTGAAGGCCAGGAATTCCAAGATCAAGGTGCCAGTCAATTCAGTTCCCGATGAGGACTTTTTTCCTGGATGTACATGACCGCCTTCCTTCGGTGTCTTCACATGGTGGAAAGGGGCAGAGAGCTTCTGGTGCCTATTTTTCTAAGGGAACTAAACCCCTCATGGGAATTCCACCCTCATGACTGCATCTAAACCTTATTACTTCCCAAAGAAGCCACCCCCCAAACACTAACACACTGGGGCTTACTGCTTCAAAATGTGAATTTTGAGGAGACACAAATATTTAATCCATCACAGAAATGGAGATATGCTGGGCCAAGAGCCACCCGAGCTAGGGAGCTTCACAGAAGCTGAGTCAGCATGAGTCATCTCTTGCATTAGCATGTGGTCAGACTGCCTGGTTGCCATGGGTTAGCATGTTGTTTGTGACACTTGAATTATTCTTACCTGCATTGCATGATTCCGCCTTTCTCTGGTGCAATGCATGTGCTGTGAACAACTCCCATTCTTTCGTATGGGCATTTTTAAAACCCAACCCCTCCCCAACAAAAGCGAAAAGAGGTCTTCACCCTTTGAGAGGTTTGCAGGCATTAAATTAAAACCTTAGCCCTGACCAAATTGTGCCACCAAAATTAACATGTAGAAATTTGTAGTGGTAGCAGCCAAACATACGACTGCCATTTCATATGTATAATATGCACACTTAAGACATATATATATGTGTGTGTGTGTGTATATATATTCATGTATTCATAATTCATGTTTTTTGCCCTTGTAGAATTTATACTATAGCTCAGGAGGGTATTCACACACACACAATAGCAGAGAAAAGTCATTGGGTAAACTGTCCATCAATAGCACAGAAGTTCAAAGCAGATAATGAGTGGGCTGGAATTTTAAAGAATTGTTTTTGCAAGACATGATATTCTCTAAGTCTTGGAGTATGTGTAGGTTACAAACAGGATAGATTAATAGCTCAAAGTAAGAATGACATCTTGACACTACCATATGAAAGATGACCTTTTATTTAGAAATAGCTTATGTCTTTTGGTGTAGTATAGATAGGATTTTGGCCGCTTCACTATCAGAAATAGGGTGAACTTGTGCATCTTAGTTTAGATCTTTCTTTACCAGCAAGACACCTTTTATCAACAAATTCTCCCTAACACTTAAGGAAGGAAAAATGCCAATAATATACAAAATTTTAAAGAGAACAAAGAATGTTTTCCAATCATTTAAGAAAATCAGCATAACCTTCATAAGAAATTTTGATAAGTAAATCAAGAGAAAGAATACCAATCTCATACAGTAATATAAATGCAAAACTCCTAAACTAAATATTAGCAAAATGAATTCTGTAATATATAATAACCAAAACAAACAAGGTGGGTTTATTCCAGGAATGTGAGGTTAGTTAAGGATTTAAAAATTAATCAGTCTAAGTCACCACATTAACAAAATGAGAAAAATCATACCATCATCTCATTAGATGCAGAAAAATGTTTGATATAATTAAACATCCTTTTTTTATTTTAAACACAAATTAATGAATAGAAGAGAGTTTTCTTAATTTTATAAAGGGTATTTATGATAAATCCATAGCAAACATCCTAGTGAATGATAAAACGGTGAAAGCCTTCTCTTTGAGATCAAGAATCATGCAAGGATGACCACTATCACTTCTTTTCAATACGACTAGAACCCAGGACACTAATAAGGCAAGAGAGAGAAAGAAATTTTACAAAGATCAGAAAATGTAGTGAGTACTCCTGGTGTTTTGTCCTGGCCACCTCACTTTTACCACTTTGATACACACTAGCCAACTACGCGGCACCTTCATTCCTTTCCTGAGGACTTTCTTACACTGATGGAATCACTTCACCTGCTCTCCTGGCAGGGTAGAAGTGATTTGCCCCTGGTAATTAACTCATTAAACTCATAGTTTTCTAAATGATTCATGCATTCTCCAGTATAATTAAGCCTTCAAGGTGACTTGCTTGATATGGAATTCCTTATCAACCTTCTTTCACTTTTTTACTCCCATAACCATTGTTTCCTGGGATCAACTCTCAAATAAAACACTTGCAATGAATCCTTATCTTATCTTATCTTGGTGTCATCTTATAGGGAGATCTAAACTTTGATATATAAGGTAAACAAATCTGTCATTATTTTAGTTGATGACTGTGGATATAAAAATCCAAAAGATATACAGATAAATTATTATTGGGTTTAACAAGGTTACGGATACAAGATCAATACAAAAATGTTGTTTGTGTTTCTAAGTGAAATTTTAAAACATACAGAACAGCAAACACACATGGGAATAAATATATTCATGTGTGCAAGTCCACATAAGTACAAAATAAGTAAAAGAAATGAAAACCTGAATAAATGGAGATATATTCTATGACATAATTTTGAAAAGGTTTTTATGTAAAACTTGTCGAGGTAATTCTGAAATTTACGTAGCAACATAAAGTGTTAAGAACAGGCAAGACACTACTGAAGAACAAGGGCAGAAGGACTTTGCCAGTTAGCAAGAGTTACCATAAAACTATAGTAGTTGAGACAGTGTGATATGGGCACAAAGATAGAAAGTCAAAGATAGAAAGCCCAGAAAGAGACCCACACTTAAATGAACAATTGATTTATGACAAAGGTGCTACTCTAGACCAACGGTAAAGAATGTCTCTTTCAATAAATGGTTCTGGGTCAATTAAATATCCAAATGAAAAAATTAATAAAACTTGACCCCAACCTCACATCATACAAAATATATATCTGTGTGAAATGCAAAACAATGTGGCTTCTATAAGATTATAAAGAGAATATCTTCATGATCTCAGGGTGGCAAACACTGTCTTGAATAGGGAAAATTATTAACTATAAAAGGAAAGTACCAACACAATGTACTACATTAAGAAAAGTTCAGCATAAGAAATATAGTCAAAAATATTGTAATACACTTACTGTGGTGAGCATTTCATAATACATGTAATTGTATCATGAAAATACACCTAAATTATGAAAATACACCTAAAGCTTACTATTGTATTTCAACTATACTTCAGTTAAAAATTTTTTTTAATTAAGAATTTATCTTCACCAAAAAGTACCTCTAAATGAGTGAAACTGTATCCACACAATGTGAGAATATATTTGCAACACATATATCTGAAGAGTTATATCCAGAATATAAAAATAACTGCCATACTGGGTGTTATACGCAAATAATGAATCATGGAACACTACATCAAAAACTATGATGTAATGTATGGTGATTAAACATAATAATAAAAAAATAAACTAAAAAATAACTGCCATAAATCAGTAAGAAAAATTAGAAATCAATAGAAAAATAGACAGTAACCTTGAATAGATGAAGCTTCTACCTCAATGGTCAATAAATGGATGAAAAGATGGTCAACTTCCTCCATAATAGAGAAGTGCCACCCATTAGAGATGGTCACATACATACATGTGAATGTGCCTATAAGACTAGCAGGTTTAAGAAGCACCAGCTGAAGGGCGCCTGGGTGGCTCAGTCGTTAAGCGTCTGCCTTCGGCTCAGGTCATGATCGCAGGGTCCTGGGATAGAGCCCCACATCGGCTCCCCGCTCAGCGGGAAGCCTGCTTCTCCCTCTCCCACTTCCCCTGCTTGTGTTCCCGCTCTATCTCTCTGTCAAATAAATAAAATCTTCCAAAAAAAAAAAAAAAAGCAGCAGCAGCACTAGCTGAAATTCCATTTTGAGCTCCCTGATCCAAAATATTCCATGCACAGATCGATGGTCCAAAAGAGAAAGTATGTCCAGTAAGGCCCTGTACTGTAAGACATTGCAGCCTCCACCTAACCTCTTTGGACACCTTACTGGGAGCTAGCCTTTGGCCGTCATCGACAGCTGTACTTTGATACTGTATCCTTTTTTCCATGTATTTCCAAGCACTGCCATTTTGGGTCCCAGTGAGGGTTTTTTTTAGTAATTGAACTCTAACTGCCACCATTAATGCATGAGTCCATATGAGTTAAGTAGAGAAACAGAGTAAATGTTCAGAAACTTTATCTGACCAAGTAATTTTAGGTCTTTTGAAGAGGGTCAAAAGGTATAAACTTTCAGTCTATTGAGTCATGGGATGTAATATACAGCATGGTAACTATAATTGGTATTCTATTACCTATCTCAAAGTTGTGAAGCATAGATCTTAAAAGTTCTCATCACTCACACACACACACACACACAAATTTTTGGAACTATGCACGGTGACAACTGTTAACCAGACTTACTGCTATAATCATTTCACAATATATACGCATTCTGAATCAATCTGTTGCACACCCAATATTAATGTTGTATGTCAACTATACGTCAATAAAAAAAAAAAACACAAAAAGGAAAATGCTAAATTCCTTGCTACCTATTAATCCAACTTAAAAATTGACATAGCAATACAAAGGGTTTTATCTGTTTCGTTTTTCTTTCATTTTTCTGGTAACTCATTTTTATTGGTTTTCCAAAAATATCCATTTTCATCTTTTAATTTTTTAGTATTTCATTTCAATTGCTTTCTTAAACTGGTGCGTTGGGAAAAAAACTGGTCTTTCAGCACAGATAGTTCACTGCTTTATGTGAATGTTCAATTTGTAATAAACCATTATATAGTATATCTTTATTTTACACACCTTTAAGTATGTTATATTACATATATAGTTTATTACAAATAAAGTTTTATAATGAAAAGTAAACAATTCCTTGAGTCTTGTTTTGCTCTTCCATGAATCTCTTTTCAAATCCCCACCCCATTTGCTTGCTGTGTGTTCTCTAACATTCTAGCTTCTACCACCCTGGGCTGTGACGACTTCTTAACCTGGGTTTTACTAAAATGGACTCTGAGCTCCCAGTGCCAAGAGTGGATTTCAGCATATAGCCCAGGGCCTGACATATAATATGTGCTCAGTAAATATTTGCTGAATCAACAAATGTTTGTTGGCTAGTGTATGTTACAAACTCTCTATCATCTACATGACAATCCTGCTTTTTCAGGATGCCTGTCTAAAATAGTCAGCAAATTCAATGAACAGCTAGTATCTAGCATGTGCAGAGATGCGATGCAGTATCATGCCAAGCATTTGGCAAAGCTCCAGAAAGTAGATTTATACCCAATTACAAATGCGTAACTTGCTTCATGTCTCTCATCAGCCAAGATGACTTCAACTAGAATTTGGACACAAAATGGCTCCCCTACCAAAATGAGAAACTAGATAGGAAGGTAGTTTGACAAATTAGAGGTATCATTCAAGTCAATCACATGTGTGAAATGATGGTGTGGTGCAAGTTATGAATCTAGGAGTCAAAGCAACTATAGCATGACTTGACTTTGAGTTATATCCAACCTATAATTATTAGCACCTTTAATGTGCAGGCTCTGTGCCAGATCATAGGAATCCAATAACCATGAGGTCAATGGTATGGTTGACTAGACCTCTGAGAAACTCCTCTCTCTCACCAAAACCTCCTGAAACCCTTCTGTTCAAATATCAAATCCATGGAGTTTTGCTATAATTCTCCATTTATACATATCTTCTCTGCCTTTCTAATTCAGCAGCATGCACTATCCACCCCACCCCCATACACATACACAAACTCCTATGTATTTGAAAAATCATTCAGTTTAGACTGCTTAAACTTCCAGCTCACATTCTGGGCCCTCCATCTCTGCGCCAGGGCCCTCCTTGTTATGCACACTGGGTACTGGGACATTATCGACAGTGCTATATTGGTGTTAAATGTGATGCAGACTTGCTTCCTGATGGATTGAGGCCGAGAGAGAAAATACGAAAAGTCTGAAGCTCACCCCATAAATCAGAAACTACTTCATGTTGTGACCATGATAAATAGATCTGAAAATATCTACCAGGAAAAGTATACAAGAGTCTTGGGGCACTATGTTATACCTGAATTAAAAGGCAGCTTTGCCCAAAATGAACTTTTCTCCAGGCCAGTATGTTTGCTGTTTTAGGTTTATAAATGAAATGTAACAAAAGCCCTATAAGGCATTAAAGAGATTTTGCAGTTCAAACACAGCATGCATTTTTGCCAAGGGGTGGTCATCATATTAGGCCAGCAAGACAGAGGGGTTATTTTTCATAGAGCTAATAGATGGTTTAAAGGCCCCGAGTGTTAGTCAATTTCTTGTTTTCATTGACTGTACAAATTGTCTTTCATCTTCTCATTTTGACTGATATCCCTCTGGTCAGATTCTGATAATAATCCATTAAATTTATTATTCAGTATTGTCCGAATCTGAGAATTTAAATATTATCTGAAGTTATTTGAAAGTACCATACACTATCTCTGGAGTATGTTCTGATGACCTAAACTTAAGCAAATGAGTTAACTGAAATGACAGAATGTCTAGATTTTACTTATTTTTAACACATTTCATATTTTGGTCACTTTTTAAGATAAGCTGAATTCATTTTGTTACCTCGATTACTGATTTCAAGTTCATGGATGAACCTGGTGAGTTGGGATGGTTCTGTGGATAACAGCCTCCAAAGAACAAAATGGCCCCCTTCCATTACAAGAATCTAGACCAAGAGTGCTGTGTGAGGAAACCCACATCCTGACCTGGAAATGTTCCCTCACCAAACTTAAGGAGTATCTTTAGCTTCCTTATTTGTTAATACTAGCACTATGTTATCGAAACAACACAGGCATTCAGACAATGGAGCTATATCCTTAATTACCATGCAATACTGACTCAGCTTCCTGTGTCCTAAATGCTATCTTGAACCAATTTAATATTAGTAACCAAATACAAACTACCTACTTCACAGCAGTACAGCAATATAGTTAAAGGCCCAGCTCTGGAGTCAAGACAGGCTGCTTTACCATGTGACCATGGGTGACTTACCTCAACTTACTAACCCTCAGTTTTCTTTTCTGGATAATACACACAGTCTCACACACAGTACTTATCCCATGTGGTTTTAGAAATGAAATAATGTATATAAAAAGCCCATGACATTTTTTGTACATAGTAAGGGCTCAGAAAATGGCCAGTTATAACAGTATTAATGCAAACTGGTGGATGTTACAGCACACGGAGAAACAAGTAGAAGGGCTACATGCAGAGAGTCAAGGTGAATATTCAACAGTGCATGCCTGAAGGCCATCACCCATCTCCTCCAGTACTAGCTGCTAATACTGAAGACCTTACGAAGAAGGTGTCATTCTATGGTTGAGAAAACCCCAAAGCAAAATCCAGAAGAAGCCAGCCTGGAGGTGGACGCCAAGAGGGGAAAGCCTCCTGCCTGTTAGGCATTATCTGCATTGGAGCCGAAGAAAGGAATAAAAAGTTGCACTGAGAAACATTTAATAAAATGAAACTTTACCCAAGTGATATAAATATTGCTTAAATAATTTATAGCCTTTTAATGTTTTAGCTATAACTTTACTGAGGGGTAATAGAGCATCAAGGCAAGGAGATGCCCAAATTTCTGAGGATCGTTTTGAATTCAAGGCGTACTATTACAGAGGGAAAACTGTTTCTTGACTGCGTCGATTACAAAGCAAACAAATCCTGCTCCAAAGGAAGCCCGTGCAGATCCAGATAATGTGAAGCAATTATCTAAATGCAGTTGAAAAAGCATTAGAAAATTAGTTTGTTTTTTTCTGAAACATGAATGCTTCAGTTTTGTTTAATTTTGTTCATTATTTAATCTGTACTTGGAGAAACCACCCCAATGCCACCACCTCACCACCTTCATGGTCCTACTGGATTTTGAAAGGCAAAGCCTCAAAAAGTCCTGTGCCGCTGATGGTTTGGGTTTTAACTGTTTTTTTTTTTTTTTTGCATGATTTATTATCTTTTTATTTTTATTTATTTTTATTTATTTTATTATGTTATGTGTTATGTTAGTCACCATACTGGCTCTTAATCAACCATGAAAGCCACGTGAAAACAACTGTGAAGAAAAGAAGGGAATGTTTTGAGGATTGAAAGAAGAATGTTAATTTAGCCACAGGGTGGAGTAGGTGCTAGTCTTAGATGGAAAAGCCCAGAAGTCTGGAAAGCAATCCAAGAAAGTTTTCCTAGAATACAGTCTGGGAAATGCCTGGACAAGTAGATGGAGAGCATATATGAAGGACATTTTTTAAACATCCAGGGAAGTGACTGAGCTGAAGAGAACTTCTTACCCTGCATTACCATTTTTGCTTAACCTCCTACTCAACCTCCTACTCATTTTGATCAGAGTAAGAGTGCCAGCTCTGACCTGAATGATTTCTCACCACCTCATCTGATCATCTACTGAGGATGTTTCCCCACAAAGCCCCAAAGTTACATGTTAAATTGCTGTGTGTAAGTATCATTAAAAACAAAATCTGGGCACCTAGGTGGCTCAGTTGGTTAGGCATGTGACTCCTGATCTCAGCTTAGGTCTTGATCTTAGGGTCGTGAGTTCAAGTCCTGCACTGAGCTCCATGTTGGGCATGGAGCCTACTGGGAAAAAAATTCTCTTCCCAACTCCAAAAACCTCTCCAGAACAGTGGTAGAAAAATATCTGATTATTGAATAAACATTAAAGCAGAATATGATGCATATCCCAGACAATCCACTCAGAAATTACAAAGACAGAACAGAATCTTACCCTTTTATATAGCCAGGCTGATACAACCCACCACCTATGTGTTCTTTAGATAAATAATAACTAGTACTCAAGTAAGAAGAGCTGGCAGCACCATTTATCACATAGATCTCATCCTAAATTTACCTGGTAACTAGGGTGATCCATCCATGTTAGTTAACTGGTTTTATGCAAAGGAAAAAAAATAAACTTCCCACATCTTTTTGCTAGGAGGTAGTTTTGTAACCTGGAGACTAGGCACGCCCTGAAGTGAGGCTTCCACCTTCCACATCAACTGGGAAATAGGGGTACTATTTTTTTTTTTATTTTCACATTTCAAAGAGAAGGCTCCCAAGTGCTTAAGAGAAACATTCCTGGGGTCGTAAAGCTAACAACATTCTTAGTTTCTAAAAAGATTTACATACATTTCAAAGAGCCGGGGAAAGAACTCACAAGTTTCTTAAAGTAAATCCTCTAAGAGAAAGGATGGGGAGAAGTCTCTTTTATTCAAAAGGGAGAATTAAGCCTCTTTAAAAAAAAAAAAGATGTATTTGTATGGGGACCTCCGGACCTCCCTGCAATGGTGGAGAGTAGTTCCCATGGTGGCACTGACTGGGAGAATGAGCATGAGTAGAGCTCTCCCACTGAAAGAACAAGGGTGACCACTCCAGCGAAGAAAATAGTGCCCATAATACCTGTTCATTAAAATGTTGAAAAAAGTAAAGAAAACCAAAAACTCAGCTTAACTAAAATGCCCACAGATACTGTGTTTTAATGCCCAATGTCATTGTTCTAGGTCATTAAGAAAATGAGAATGATGTCATTACTTCTCTCTTGCTGGCCAATATGCCTTTTTATCACCTGGTGAATCCTCAAACACTTCTTTGCTGCCTGTCTTGGACTCAGATTTTTTTTCTCTTTCTTCCATCAGTGCATAGAAATGCTAACTATCTCACAGCATCTCACGATAGTTAGGAAAACCAAATGAGAGCAAAGATGGGAAAAGGATTCTAAAGTCAAAGTATTACCATTCCTAGAAATAAAATGGTTTGTGATAATTCAAAGAACGGACACTCCAAAAGACATATTAGGCTTTCAAATACACTATAAGGCACGTATTTAAGCAGAGCATCTGAGAATGTTGATTAAAAGGGCTTGTAAGAGTTCGGCTGGGAGAAAGCTGGAGAAGCATCTCCTGTTATAATGTGTCTCTCTTCCTCATGGATAAGGCATGAAACAGCAATATTTGTTTACATCTTGGTGTCTGTCATCGGAAAACTTTGTGCTCATTATCCTTCATAAGCACTTGTGGCCATCAAAGAAGACAGCCCCTCACATTTTGTTGTGAGGGCTCTGGTCATAGACCAAATCACCTGTATCTTAAAATGAAGCTTAATTTTTCTCATGCCATTTTCTCTGCCTGAACTACAATTCAAATATCCAACTTTGTTCTTGCCAAACTTAGTTTTGAAAATCAAGTCACAAGCCTGATTTGAGGAATTTAATGAGGGGGAAAATACTTCCAGAATATGTCCTAAATAAGGAAATACAACCCAATATCCACATCTCCCCTGTTTCTATCAGATTATGGGTAATTAAGTTTATGTTTAGAACGGTGATCCTAAAGCCTGGGGAGGTCTTCAGATTTTTAAACATGTTGTCAATGGTATTCAACAGAATTTTAGGGGACACTGATTTCACTATACCCCATTTCTCTGGCAATTGGTAATCTAAACATAAAATGGAAAATTCTGGTTAAGCACAAGATTCACTTGATTGGGATATTCTTTTTCCTAAACACATTTCTGGGAAAAATGGAAGTTTTTACTATTCATAATGTTTTTATAATATCACCAAAATATATAGTAATGTTGGCAAGGCTTTTCATCAAACTCAATGTCTGCGCATCATACAGGTGGATCCAAAAGTTTCTAGAACCCACACACCACACACAACTGCTGAAATGCTGTGATATATACAAGAACAGTAAATCAGTTTGGCTGTTGTTTACAAATTATAAAGATACCTACACATCAACCACCCAGCACAACTTAAATATTTTTCCTATTGATTCATCTATGCCAAATATTGACCAAGGAGAATGCCATATTGTCACCCAATATGTTTTAATGAAAATAATCAGGAAAAGATGTATCTACATTATCCCAAAATATGTGCCGGTGATAAAGAGTGTGTAAGGTAGTTTGTAAACACACCAGCAGTGATCCAGCTTCTAACAGATGGTGAACACCGGGCTGTGCGTAGCTCAATTTTAATAATAAGCTCTTTGAGAACAGCAAGGCTGGGCTTCACAAAAGAGCAGTTGGAAGTTGGCAAGGATTAAAGGAGTCAGTATGTATTCAAGGTTGGTCTAAATGGGTCTACCAGAGCATTTCTGCATGAATAGCTCTGTGGATTCCCACTGGACCTTATCCCCTAAACTGTAAGGTTTCACAAAATCCACTACATTCCTAAGATGAATGCACACACAATGCCCTGAGAAAGTCCTCTTGTGACAAATGTCATTTTCAACTTGTGTTTCAAATGGGAAGGGGGAAAAAAATTAAATGCATTCCACTGAATACCGCATTCATTCTTATATTACTGCATATATGTTCAGAAAATAAAGGCATCAGTCTTTGTTCAGGAAGGGTTCCTTCAAAGAGGGAATGGAATTCAGGCTTATGATGTCTATTTTTAAATAAATTAGTCAGACACAAGTTATTGTGTTAAATCCATGTTTACTCTTGATGCTCAGTCTCATTACGAACTGGAGCCAATTCGCCGGCCAAGTCAAATGTCAGTAGAATGACTGTGGAGAAATCCCTGTAATGTTCAGGGTGGAAGCTGGGAATTCAAAGGTCCTAGATGTCAGCAGCCAAGTCGGGAACAGGGGTAGAAGACAGAACAGGCAGCACTCAACACCTATTCTTCAGCATGCTTTTTCCTCTAGAGAAAACAACGTCCTAACAAGAACGTGCAGGACACTCACTAAAGATTGAATGAACCCCAGGATAGAAGACGTGGAAAGAATATCCAGTTACTTTCAAGGAGCTTAAGGTCCAATGCTGGCAAAATTCTAGAGCTGGTTATTAAACATGCAGATTTTAAAGGTAATCCCTGGAAGAAATGAATTAAGAGAAATCAGGTAAAAACTCATCACAGCAGACACTAACACACTGGTGGAGAACAGCAGTGTGCTCTGTACACCGAGAGCCTTTTGTGTCCCTGAGAGCTGTGTGTGAACCTTAGCTCAGTCACATACCAGATGGCTGACCTGGCACAAGTTATTGGCATCCCTGAGCCTCCTTTTTTTCATATGTGAGATTGCTCTAGTAAAGGTAATTGGGTTCGGGATTAATATTTCATTGAGTTCATGATTGTAAATGGTTGAGATACTCTGTATATCCTCTATGTGAGAATATTTACTGGTAATATGCAAAAATGGTTTTAAAAAGGAGAGTCTAGATTTATGAATAATTGTGAAGGAACCTAAGGGAAACTTGAACTACTGGGTGCCTTATTAACATTTGTACAAAGTCATTTATAGTCACTGAAAGAAAGGGGTGGGGACTATGCCATTCTTCCTCCTTCACAGAAGGGCTATTTAGACACAAGCGTTCTCTTGGTCCAGCTATTGCACAAGTCAGGGCTAATATTTGTCTGTGCCAGCTTCCAAATTACAACCATCATATAATATCTTGACCTATACTATGAACCCATTATTTAAAATGCCACTTAAATATCATTACTGAATAATCTTTCTAGCTCTCAAACCTGAGGAATCTGGAACAAATAAGAAAAACAATCAGAAAAGACTGACAAATTTTAAACCAAGAATGGAGAGGTGAAGTTTTTTTAGTGGTATATTCCACTGTAACAATAGCCATTTTACTAGGATTATTTTTTAAAGTCTGCTTTTCAAAAAAAGTATCAGAGTAAAAAAAAGAAATCTATAGAAGTATCATGGCTGTATTTATCCCTCTTCTTATCTGTAGAAAAATGCTCCATTCAGAAAATCATGAGTTTATAGTGGCTTGCTATTAAATCCAGTTTTATCCACTGATGATAGTTTCTTCTGCTTTAAAATAAAAAAGAGTGCTTTGGTGATCATGGTTCCCCAGTATAAATATTGAGGTCACATGCTGTCCCCTGTCATTCATGAGTTCATCTGGTCACAGCTCACCTATTTGCAATACCTGATTGCCTCAATGATCAGCAAACAGTGATTCCCTGAACACAGATGTTCCTCCATCAACTTCTGAAGGAAGCAGCTTGCTAAGAAGCTCCACCCAATCGATCAATCATAGTGAGCCAGATCGCTTTTCAAAGGCATTCCTGCAGTGAGAACTCATTCCAGTGTCAAAGCACACTTCTAATTGCTAATTTTTAGCCTAGTAGACTTGAAAGTCCAAGGCTTAAATTTGGTTCACTAGATCATACAATAATATTCAAGTCCAGAACGTTTCATAAATTATGTAGAAATCCCTTGATAACCTATTAGGAGACCCTCAAGTCAGAAAAGACTATGAAAAAATCATTGAGATGCTCTCAAGGTTGGCGATCACAGTACCGATTACAGGGAAATTGGCTGATGTTAGCAGAACCTCCCCTGTCCCCCAAAAGTGGTGAGGAATATTTGTATCCTCAGAGTAAAAGAATACAGGAGATAAATGTCCAAGCATAGAAAAGATCAAGCCCACAAGGGCTGCAGATTTTAGGTATGGCTTATCCCTAATGGTTTCTCATCTCAATGAGGAGAAAACGCACAGTACAGATCACCAAAGTCACAGCCTCTGAGTCAGCAGGTTTAGAGAGGTCTAGAGAGGCACGTGGGGACCAGAAAAGAAGTGAACGCCAAGCAAGGCCAACCCCACAGTTCAGGGGCAAGAAGTAAACTATACCTACCTCCCCTCAACTCTGCCCCTCACTTAGGCCTGTCCACCCTAACCTGGCCTGTTACTCAGGCCTACAGTCACAGCAAAGCATTAGCATCCGCCATCAAGAACAAGACCCTCTGTGTTGAGGGGAGGGGATTCAGGACATGCTACCCCAAAATAGGACACCTTGACAGACGAAGTATTTCAAACTGAAATACATATGCAGGAAGAACTTTCTGACCTTTGGTTGAAACAGTTTCTAAAACCCTCACGTGAGAGGTATTCTTGTTCCCTATACCTGGAGGGAAGGAACATCTTTATTTCCCCAAAGAGACCCAGAGCGCAATCTGAACAGGCTTTGCTGAGTATGCCCCCACCCCAACCTGTTTATTACACTTAGCTCATACTCTTTGTGCTAGTTTCTCTTTCCACAAGTTTCCACTCTTCATCAAACCCAACACAAACCTACTCAGGTTTAATCATCTCTTTTGGTCCTCATTTCCTCATGAAGACTATCAGGTCACATACACCTTATATTAAACAACTTGTATGCTTTTTTCCTGTTTAATCTGTCTTTGTCAGTTTAATTTTCAGACCCAGTGAGAAGCCCTGAGAGGGTCAGGGAAAACTTTTCCCTCCCCTCCCCTGTCATCTTCCCTGTCAACCCATGTGACCACTCCCTGCCTTCTGCATGAATCCTTAGTGCTGCTTGCAGTTGCCTAGCTAACCATGTCACCTCATACCTCCATGCAGAGTCACCCTGGTCTCCCCAACTCTACCACCTTGGCCTACTTTTGCCATGCCACCCTTCTCCCCTTGCCAAAAGTCTATTTTTTTATGCCTCCATTTAGACTTTACTGACATCTTACCACTCCTGCATATTGGGAGGAGGTGGACTTCTGTGCATACTTACCTCGCCACATCAGTTGTGTCTCTCTTTGATGGAAGAAACTGTGCATCACGGTTTTGTAATTCCTGTACCTGGCATGTGAAAAGGTGCTAAATTTAAATGATTTGTTACCTGTACCACCTTGAGTGGCACCAGGCTGATGGCTGGGGAAGAATTTCTCTCACGTGCAAGTGGGATCTGAACAGTTTTGATTATCACAGTTGTCTCCAAAGACGCATTTCTCCTGAAGTCCACTGTTACAGATTTCAGTCAAGGGGCTTCTAAGAAAAACAGATGACTTTCCCCAATAGGAATGAAGTCTGTGCAGATGGAACCAGAGAAATCAAACTATCCTAGTACCAGAGCTATAAAATATGTAAAGGAATTTTAGTGAAATGGATCCAAATTAGAATATAAGCACTTATCATCCTAAAAGGAAAGCCTTAACACCTAAGCCAGAATGGGAAAGACCACAAAAATCTAATTTGCCATGATCAAGAAAATGAAAGCGCAAATTGACAAGTCTACAGAGACTTTAGGTTTAAGTCAAGATCGCCCAAGGATCCTTTTGGGTAGAATCAAACAATGTAATCAGTCAACATTATATTCTTTTTGATATAAACCCAAATAGACTGGACCCTGGTCTCAAGAAGGAAACACATACACACACTCACACATAGTTGCATACACTTCAGGGAACAAGGGAACCAAAAAATATAACCCCACCCAGACTTAAAAAGAGAATAGACTGGGTTAACCAGTATATTCACTAATACAAACCACCAACAGGAACCACAAATGTTACCAGCACCAGTATCATTTTTAAACTAGAAATTTGATTTTACAATCACTAAAGACACGCAAAGCTGGGCTCTGTAACTAACTTTGCCAAAAACAGTAGAATCTATCTGTAACCTCCTTCCTCGGGTTGTTCCTTGCTAAATCAGCCTCAAGAATGCACACAATAGAGCTCATGCTTTTGCTGCCATGAGGTCTGGCATAGGAGTTCCTAGCTGCCTCTGTGGGAAGAAAGACTAGTAAGACCACACATTCATAGTGAAGGTGTTAAAAAGTTCCAGGAAGCCAAAACATGACAAATATCACATACACCTACTACACATACCGAACAAATGTACTCCTCAAAGCCAGCCAATGAGGAAGGTATTAGCCTCCAAAATTTCCAGATGAAAAAAATAAGGCCCCGCAGGACAGTGACCTGCCCAGGGTTATAAAGCTGGTAAGTGGCCAGTAAAAGAACCCAATTCTTGTCACTGCAGACCTCATGGTTGTCTACGGGGTGTGTGCTGTCTCCCAGGGGGAAAGCCCAGAGGCCACACTGTAAAGTGATCAGAAAGGGCGAACCAAAGAGAATGCCAGAAAGAATGTGCCTTATCTCACCTAAACCATAAACATGTAGGACAGCCGAAGCCAAGCCTCCACCATAGAGTCACTGTAGCATCACATAATGCCTCCGCTACCCAGCAACTGGGTGGGTGCCTGGTCAGTGGGCATTGACGTGAGCCCTCCTCTCCCACCACCACACACATCTCTTCATTTTTCCTTATACACTTTGGGATAGACATTTTAAAATACAGAAGGAAGAAATGTTACCTTCTCTACAATGGTAGAGGGGTATGTGGATCAAAATCACCCAGCAATTTCTTTTTTCAAAATGTAGAGCTATCCTCACCCTTCTTGTTTGAGATTCCAAAATCACCTGTTAGGGGCTGAATGTTTGTGCCCTCCACCTAGATTCAGTGTTGAAACGCTATCCCCTGATGTGGCAGTATTAAGAGATTAGGTCCATGGAAGGTAATTAGGATTAGATGAGGTCATCAGGGGAGTATCCCCATGATCAGGATTAGTGCCCTTGTAAGAGTCACAGAAGAGCTGGTTTCCTCTCTCTGCTTTCCATCATGTGAGGACACAATGAGAACATAGCCATCCACAAGGCAGGAAGTGGGTCCTCACCAGTGCCTGCACAAGCTCTACCAGTGCCTTGACCTTGGACTTCCCAGCCTCCAGAACTGAAAAATAAAATTTGTTATTTAAGCACCTCAGTCTGTTGTATGTTTTTAAGAGGTTTATTTTAGAGAGAGGGAGCTCAGGCATGTGAGCAGGGGGAAGGGCAGAGGGAAAGGGAGAGAGAATCTCAAGTAGACTCCCTGCTGAGTGCGGAACACAACCCTGAGTCCATGACCTGAGCCAAAATCAAGAGTCAGACACATAAGCGTCCCATATAGTATTTTTGAACTAAGACAGCTGCTTTCTCCCTACCCAATTAGCCACTGATCAACATATTTACATACATATGTTACTTGTTTTTCTGCTTGCCTACAATCGGTTTCCAGTGGTAACAGCCTGGTCCAAGTTGGGAGATCTGATGTCAGTCAGTCTGTGTGACTCTGGGCAGGTTGCTTCCCTTCTCTTTGTCAATAAGATGAGGGAAGAGGGGTTGGGGGAAAGGAAGATGATCTCTATTCACCCCTTTATCTTCCACAGTCTATCAATTCCTCCCGGCCTAGCTAACTCAGAGAGCCACCGGGAGAAACACATTTGAGAGTGCAGGGAAGAATATTCAGCATTTGAGTCATGTAGCATTATTTCAGCATGAAAGGAATTCTTTTTTTTTTTAATTTCCAGACCACTGTGGGCCCAGCCAAGCACTCTCCTGCCCCAGTAACCATGTTAGATGTTGATGGGAAACTTTTGAGAGAAGAAAACACAAAGTACGTAGAGAGGGCATGTTGGGAAAAGCCCTGCGGCACAAACACTTCACTTGCACTTTTCTCAAAATGATAACTGGGCTTCTGGCTCCAGCAGGGGCAATCTCTGTCCTTGTGAGATGTGCAACGAAACATCCACGCTATGAGAAAATCACATTTGTGCCTGTTTTCCCAAACACCTGTTTCCGCGTCCTTCCCATGTTCTAGCACATTTGGAGGAGGATAGGGGCAGGCAGGCAAGTCATTTCACCCACGGTGGCAATGCAGGCCCTCATTTTAATGTAATCATCAGGAGTGACAGCATTTTTACCTGGTAACAAATTCTCAGGCCCCTTTGCCTGTGCTGGTTTTACACTGGATTGAGCCCCATCATCCTTCATGCTGCATTACATCCGCACCTTCACAGAGAAGAAACCCAATTTGGTTTGGATCATTTGCGCACCTGCGTTGAGAGTAGCCAGTTATTTTTCAGAGACGAACTCTCAGTAAATATTCGGGGAGTGATTCTGTCATGTGCCGATTCTGGATTCTATTTGAGCAAGGCTAACATTTCTGTAACGTGGAAGAAAAAACTCCTAACCTTTTCTAAGAAAAATTTTAAATAAATATTCCTATAATAAAGAGTTCACAACCCCCAAATACACATAAGCATTTTTTTCTTGTTCATTCTAATATAAGGGCAAAGCAGAGCATATGGCTCTTTAAGCAATTTTCATATGTAGGAATAGTTTTGGCCAAAATTGTGAATTCAGAGAAACTGTTTTAACCAGGAGTGATTTTCTCCTTTGCCTTTCTGGGTCCCCCTAATCCCATCCCTCCTATAGGAAACAAGCCTCAAGCCAGGGCCAGAGCCATCTGTATCATGCATAGAAGAGTCACTAATTCATATTTTTAAAAAACATATTTTAAAAAAAAGATCCTCAAAAATGATACAAGTGCTGAGGTCAAAGGAATCAATGACTACGGTGTATTTCCAGGAGTCAATTGGAAAAAACTTTTTTAAGTATGGGGGATTCCCTGGTGCCCTTCAGATTGCTCTTGATCAGCAACTGTTCCTCCATCATCATCCCATGTCACCTGCAATGGTAACAAGAATTGGGCAAACTTCCTGGGGCTCCTGCCCTTAGGGAACCTGGGTCTAACTAGAGGCCCCATAACAGTGAGGGTCTTTGGGATGAGGCCAAGATTAAGCTCTTAGAATAAGTCATCTGTCCAAGGTTATACAGCTAATAGTGGGAAAAAGGTTTAAGTCCAGCTTTTGACACCAAATTCCATGTTTCCTTCACATGCATGCTACGGAAACATTTTGTCAGTGCTCCATGATTTATAATTAATGGTCCTTTAATGGATTCATGAATGACAGACTTCCCTCACAAGAAGCTCAGCAACTCTGGAGAGAAGGACACTGTCTCACCCCTTCCTTCCACCCTTCCGCACCGCGCGTGGTAGATATTAACATGAAGGCAAAAGAACATTCACCAGCAAGCATGGAGAGGAATGTAATAGGATCACAATAGCTATGAAATGTGTGATGGAGGATGCAGATGCAGAGTGAAGGAATGATGATGAGGCAGTCTGAGGAAAATGGTCCAGCGTGAGTTTGAATAGGGTTGTGAAAGACAGAAAAGACAGGAATTGGCGAGAAGAGGGAAGGTGATGATTTCAGGCACGGAAATGTTCCCAGAACCACACAGAGGAAGGAGAGCACAGATGCAGGGATTCCCCAAGTCACTGGCTACACAGAGGCACCATCAGGCCTACAGAGGCTGGGTGTAGCCTGAGATCCATTAGATCAAAGCAAATGAGATCCAAGAAAACCATTGTGTGAAAGTCACAATTTCTTATATTTGAGCGGATCCCACTGAGCCATTCAAAACAAGGTATGTTTCTTGGTAAACTTTTCTCTCAACCTGTTAGAAGGGACTCAGAGAACATCTGCTAACTATGCATGATGTGTTGTTATACCGCACAGAATGTCACCATCGAGAACAAATGGCATCAGCTGCCACCATGCTGTGGCATTCCATTTTACAAAATGATATGTCGTTATTAAGCGGCAAGAGATATTGATTTCTCAGTATGTCTCCTGTTTGCTCAATTGCTTTGGTAACAACACCACCACTATGTGTTAAATACACTGAGGAGATACACGTTTATCCAGGGGTCCTCAGGAATGTGGGACCTGCTCTTTGCCCTGGCAAATCATCAAATCCCTTGACATCCCTTCTTTATTTTGCTCTCTCAAAGGGAACCTGGCTCCCCCCCCTTTTTCTTGTCGAAGTGTTTAAGATAGGAGAAAGCACCTCATATGGAGTTGGTCCCATGGTACAGGGCATGGTCTGCAAGTCAGAGCCGCAGGGGCAGGCCCAGCTTTATGACTGACTGATCACCAAGCTACCTTGGGAGTCACACCACCTCCCTGGTCTTCTGTTTCCCCCTCTGTAAAGGGAAAGGAGGACACTAAATTATTTCCAAGAGCTCTTTGCCCACTAATAATATACTATTCTTTAGTGTCTTAAAGGACACTTTCATTCAATATATTTCTTTTCATTCAATATATATTAAGTGCTTAATGCATGCCAGGTATTGTTCTAAACCCTAGGAATACAACAATTAAAAAACAAACAAAAAATGAAAATAAAAAAAAACAGCCACCTACTTTGCTGGAGCTTAACTTCTAACAGATGAGGACAGTAAAAATATAAAAATAAAAATAAATAAGTAAATACATATTATGCCAAACAGTGAATACTGTGAAATTAGGGTAAAGGGTATAAAGTGTGGGGTTGTGGGAACAGCACTGGGTGAGGAGGGGGACGTGAATCTCTATGTAGTCAGGGGAGCACTGGCTGGTAAGGTCACATGAGCACAGAATGAAGTGAGAAAGTAAACCATGCAGGCGTCTAAGAGGAAGAGTATGCTAGATCAAAGGAATGGGAAATGCAACGGCCCAGGGGCAGGAGTGTGCTTGAAGTGTGCTAGGAATCTGTCTCCAAAGTGCTCTGGCTTGGAGGTACTGCCAGAGGCTCAGCCAGATGTTGCTGTGTTCCCTGCCTTGCCTTCTGCTGCTGCCATTGGTGCAACACAGACTTGAGCAATGTTCTCGGCAGCACTGGGAACATTCTAGAAAATGCCTACCCTTGAATATACGAAAAGTCCACAGCTGCCCTCTCTGAAACCTGGTAAAGTACGAATCTTTCAGGAATGCATAGGAGGCTGCAATTCTCCCACAAATAAATTCTCCTCTTCACAAATAGTAAACACCATGAGAATTTTTTTCTTCTGAAAAAGGCAAAGTTGAAACTTAGGTTGTTATATTTGAGAGGAAAAGATAAAATCAAAACCTGCTCTGTGAAGGCGGGAATGGTCCTTTGCCTAGAAGTCTGCCATGAAGAGAGCTTTTGTAATTAAGCCACACAATCACCTTGAGGATACTTAATAGCTTAATAAGATTTTTAATGAGTCTCTTTGAAAATGAGAAACCCCACTGTATAAAATGGGCCCATAAAATGCTATGCAGCTGTGCTGTGGCCTCAAACAAATCACAAATACATCCCATCCAGTATTCTGTAATATTAAATGCCAAGTTTAGAAGATAAGGATTTTGGCTTCACTTGTCTCAAAGCACACTCAGGAAAGACTACAAATGCCTCCACACACAACCGCACAAACATGGACACTGGGTGCTGACCACATGAGGAATCCTGAAAAATCCAGTCTCATGTTTACATCTCTCCTAAATACCTCAATTTATACTGATAGCCGCCTCCTCTGAATTCCTACATTTTAACGACCGCTGATTTATTTAACATTTCCCTTTAGAATGGACCAGTCACTACCATTCGGAAGAAGATACCAGGAAGACCACCACTTTATCTTTGTGCTTTGGATATTTACCCTCTACTAGTGCTTGTACATAAGGCAACATGATGTTAGGTATCATGAGACTTGCAAACCGATGTTTGTAGGAATTTAGAAATGAGGTCAAATTGCTATTGAAAGTAGTCAGGAAAGGCTTCGTGGAGGTGGCAATGTTTTTAATGAGGCTTGAGGTGAGGACTCTCCAGGAAAAAATGAAATGGAAAGTGTTGGCAGAACTGCAAGTAACCCAGTGTGGAAAGAGGAACAAATGTCAGTACAAAAGCAATAAAAGCTCAAGGCTAGAGAGTGATGAGAAGCGAATGCCTACCCTTGATTTAGAAGCATTGAGAATTTGGACTTTACACAATGCCTAACTGGGTGGACTCTGAAGGCTTCTGAACAGAAGTTAGCTAGAGACTAATACTACAGCAGTATGTATATTTTAGAGTAAAAGCAAACTGCAAACTGGGTTTAGGAACTTAAGAAAATTGGCACTTCACCTAGAGTGGGAGCCACCTGAAGGCCAGAGAGAGATTAAAAACAACTCTGACAAATTCTAGCAAAACACTAAGCTCTTTGCCATTCGTTTCACACTAAATAGCCTGGGGTAGGGAGTGTTTTATCTTTTCCTTCAGCTCCCACATCTAGCACAGGATTGGTCCCAAATCAGATGCTCCATGAGCAACTGCTCATGGGCTAACATGAAAACCTCCTGTCTCCTGTGTAGCCTCTTCAGGGGGTAACAACAGAGGGCACTCCTAGGGTCCACCCCAGGCAGAAAATGGGCAAGAGCTTCAGCCTCATCTGTCATATCAAGGGTCACAGCTAGAGAGTTCCCTCCATGAAAGCTCCCAAATATTGGCAAGTACAGCCTCAGGCTGCACCTCAGCAACCATCATCCAGCTTCTTCCTCCATGAAGAGGCAGAACATCAGGATCCTATGTAGCATGGAAGGCTTCTACATGAAACTGCAGAGCAAGCTATGTGCCTCGCTGGAGACTATGGTCACATAATGCCACCATCGGCAGACAAACGGCACAGTCATCGAACACCAGCATTTTTAGCCTATTCTAGCGTTTCTTAAAGAGGACTGCATGGTCCTATTCAGAACTGAGTGCAGGATGTTCAGCAAGCTCCATATGGAAAATGGGGGCTCATTCACAGGACACGGAGCAATCGGAGTACACTGAGACAGGTGCTGCAGTCTCCACCTTGGCAACTGCCCTGTGAAGCTGTGTCCATCACTGAGTGAATGTGGGTGAAGATGGGGGCATAAGCAGTCTCCATGCTTCTGAAACCTTTACAAATCCATACCCCACAAACAGACTTGGATGAAGGACGATTTCATCTCTAAGGAGTTGAAAACAATGTTTGTGAGTGTGATTCTACTCTGGGTTGCCAGAATAATATATAATAATCACACCATGTTTGTTCCCTCTTTGAGCTTCCCAAGTTGCCTGAAGTAGGATTAATGAACCTATTCTGTAGATTCTGCTGATAGGATCAAACAAAAAACATCACTCTAGGTCTTAGAAAAAACTGCTGTAACAAACTGCATTACCCTGGCAGAAATTCTAAAGATTCTAAAAGAAATTCTAAAGCAAATCCAGTATTCACAGGAATATGAGAAATGAGTGATATTATAAAGGATACAACTTTTTAGGAGGCAATAGTTATCAAAATTATTTATGAATTTATTATTCGATCCTGAAATTCTGCCTCTAGAAATCTATCCAACACATATTTCCATGTACACAAAGACGTGCGAAAATGTCTATTACCAGAGGCTTTGTCACCTTGGAAAAAATCATGCCAAATTCAATGGTGGGATCATGGTCCATCCATACTATGGAATATTCCACAGGCATTTCTTTTAAAAAAGATTTTAACTTTTTAATTCTATATACTTAACTGTATCTTGAAACTTTTAATAATGAGTATGTATTCATATATTAATTTCATTTTTAAACCTTTTAATGTAAAAAAGAAACAGCTAGAATCCAAAAACTCTGGATTCATATCTAATGTATATTCCAGGGTTCTACAATCTGCGAAGGGCTTTTTAGTTTTCTTCCCAGCTTCATGGGGATGTAATTGACAAATAATATTGTATAAGTTCAAGGTATACAACAGTGATGATGCGATATATAGACACACTGTAAAATAATTACATAAAGGTTAAAGGTTGGTTAACACATCCATCACATCTGAGCATTTGTGTGTGTGTGTGTGTGTGTGTGTGTGTGGAGAAAATTTAAGATCTATACTCTTAGCAAATTTCAGGCATGTAATACAGTATTGTTAACTACAGTCACCATGCTATATTTTAGTTCCCCAGAACTTGCTTATTTCATAAGTTTGCCCCTTTGACCAACATGTCCAATTTCCCTATACCCCAGGCCCCTTGGTAACCACCCATCTATGGTTTCTAGGAGTTTGGCTTTTGTAGATTCTACATATAAGTGAGATCAGGCAGTATTTGCCTTTCTCTGTCTGACTTATTTCACTTAGAATATGTAAAGCACTTTTTAGATTCACCTGTCAAACAGTTTAGCTTTCCCAGGATCTGCAGGTCACATAAAGTTCAATGTTAGAGCTTCTGGGGGCAACTGTGTTATGAACTCAAACAATGGGCGTGTTCTTGTAACAGTTTTTTCCTCCTTAGGAGGTCTGTACTGCATGTTGTACTGAGCTGGATGTTACCTACAGAGAACAAATGAATTTTTAGGAAAGAACACATGGGGCCAACATGGATTTCTTCCTGGCCTAGTAGTTACCCTGGTCTCCCCACTGTTCCATCACCTCTACTATGAAATCTAATGCGTAACTCATAAATTTGCTATCATTCATGCATTGAAAGTGAGTTCTTACTGTGTCTCAAGCATGAGATGAGTAAGATTCTGTCCTTTTCTGTTTTTCTTTCCGGGAAGATAGAAGAGGGCACAGACATAGAAACAGCCCTTCAATGAGAATGAAAATCAAGGCCACATGGCTCCTTCCTGCCCTTTCCATTATGGCTCCACACTGACTTCATCCACGTGTTGACAGCATATATCTGTAAAAAGGGAGTGGAGGTGAGGTAGACTGAGATGCTGGACTGTGAAGTAAGAAGTGGTGTCAACTAGGCAATTTCCAACAATGTGACCTTAGACTAGCTATTCAATTTCTCTGAAACTCAATTCCATTATTAATTATGAGTAAACACATCCTGCCTCCCACACTGAGTTTTCATGGAAAACAGTCAATATAAAGTACATGGAGGCACTGCACAAACTACAAAGTAGTACACCAAAACATGAATTACTTTACAAACTTTCTTTTTTGCTGTGTTTAAGAGGGCATTGTGGAAGAACTCTCAGGTTGTGCAGACTTCTTTTTTTTTTTTTTCAACCATGACACATTAGGGATGCCACCTCTGGGTCAAGGGCGCTGAAGAAATCACCTGAGAACGAAGTAATGTGTGTAGAATCAGATGCAAGCTTGCTTGTGTTAATAGTCAGAACCTATTTATTACATGTAAGTACGCATGTGCATCGCTCAAAGTTAACCTGTATAAATTACCAAAATGATGACAGAATGTTAAGCTAAGAGCAGACCCCAAAACAAAATTATTCATGGTATCAAATATAAACCACCTTTCAAGCCAAGGAACTCAGAGCACCAAAAAGGATGAGCAGTAGGCTGCACAGACAGATGTAGAAGGAAAGACCCCTGATCAGGGTCTGACAGCTGGGAGTGATCATCCAAACTCGTGGTTATCACTTGACAGAGCAGTCAACTCTCAGGTCAAGAGATAAGAAGTTTCCAGCCACTCACGTGTGAGACTCCACAAGAGATTTTATCTCCTTGTGATTCCAAAGAGCCTGACTGAATCTGCCTATTATGTCACCTATGAAGTGAAAATGGAGCAGGGTGGACCCTGTCCATCAACCCCGCGATCAGGATTACATGTGACCTGATGCCACCTATTCCCGGTGATGTCTGTGCCCTGCTCCAGGTAAAAGGAACAGAAAAAAACCTTCAAAAGTCTCCTTCTGCCTCATGCTTCTAGAACCTGGGTACTCTTGGGGGGAGAGGAGCAGGAATTGTCCATATTAAGAAAATTGAAAATAAAAATAAAATACAATAGAATAAAAACCTTAACTAGTGTTTTGAAATCCAGATCTCAGGTATTTTCAGAACAGAAATGTGACAAGTTTCCTTTGTAATCCCTTACCCACACAGTGCCTGCTGCCCCATCAGCCCCTCAGAGGGATCTCCTTCCCCTGTGCTCCTGGAGTGGATGAAGGGATCCCCCACAACACTACATCTTCTTTCTTCAAAATCTGGATTCAATTCTGATTATTCTTCAGTTTACCCCAAAAGCCCTGAAATTTATACAAATCAAACAGAAATCCCTCATCTACCATATGAATTTGATTTTATCTACATTTTTTGAATTTTTTAAGGAATTTGGAAGAAATAATTAGATTCTGTCTCCTGATAAGAAATTTACTACAACCCCATTAATTTTCTACACCCAGTTAATTTTCAAGTCAGACTTTATGAAGAACAGAAGTCACTGGCCAGGGACAGTCTCTCTTCTCAGAGGGAAACACAATGAAAGATTTCCACTTACCCCGTGACGCACCAGAGGCTGGTGACAAGATGCTGGGTTTGGTGCTTCAGGGCTGACACTGAGGTGCTCAGCTACTGTCACTTTCTTTTCTGGGTAAGAGACCTCTTGGCAGTGGGAGTACTAGCCCATGCTTGGAAGAAAAGGCATCACACTCGAGGGAATGCTGCCTCTTCAAAGAGTGAGCTAATGAGTTTTCTCTGATTTTTAGATATAGGAGACCACTGATCTAAGGCTCCAGTGCTCACAAGTGACGTTGTCTGTAGAAGGAATAAAGCAAGGGGAAGGAGTGGAAGAATTTCCCCTAGCCTCTATCTTTAAATGGGGCCTTCATATAAGCTGCCACGGATGAACAACAGAAGAAAGTGAAACAACATAAGCTTATCTGTAAAGTTGACTAAAAAGAATAGGTCATCAGGATAGACCTCAAACTGTAATGAAAAACAATTTTAAGCAGACTCAGCAATCGAAGTGGACAAATCCTGTCCCCCAGAAGCTTCTGGATGCCAATATGGACATTCCATTTTGCTGTCTCTTCAAGGAGGTTCAGCCTATTGCGGAGTTCCAGGGGGAACTCAGGGGAGGATGGGTCCTTGCTCAAAAGTCATCTCCCTCTTGCTTCACTTATTCTTGGATCCCCTCTGTCAAGAGAGCTAAGCTGTTTCTTCCTAGAGATATGGCTGAAATACCAACTGAACTGGGAGAATAAATGCAACCTCCAAATACGTGAGCCGTGTCATCCACTGATGAGAGATGGATTTTCAAGGACGGAACGGGGAAGCATGAGGACACTCAAGACCTGATTGGTGAAGGAAAGAATCTAGCACGACGCCCGAAATAAATCCCACCTAATAAAATCACTGGATTCAATTTGTCAAAATTTTACTGAGAACCTTTGTGTCTAAGTTCATGAGAGATGTTGCTCTCTTTGTCTTCAGATAGTGTTCTTTTTTGTGCTTTGTATGGGTTTGTTATCAGGGTAATACTGGCCTAAAATGAGTGCATATTCCTTCTTCTATTTTCTGGAAGAGATTCCAAAAAATTCACATTTATTCTTCACTGAATACTTCATAAAATTCTCCACTGAAACCATATGGGCCTATGGGTTTCTTTTTGGGTAATTGTTTAATTAGAATTAATTAGAATTTCATTTTTTTCATTTCATTTCATTAATTCATAGAATTAATTAGAATTTCATTTCCCTGATTATAAAAAGGCTATTCAAAATATCCATCCCATACCGGGTCAGTCAATAGTTTTTTGTTTTTGAAAAGCTGGTGGATTTCACCTAAGTTGTCAAATATGTATCTATAGACCTGGTCATAGCAATTTCACACTGTCCCTTCTGAGGTCTTCATGGTCTGTCATGACGCCCTGATTCTGGTAATTTTTTTCCCTGTCAGTCTTGCTACACATTTGTCAGTTTTATTCATCTTCACCAAGCAGCAGCTCTTTCTCTACTGTTTTGTGTTCAATTTCACTGATTTCTACTATTCTCCTTATTTCTTTCCTTTTTGCTTTGAACTTATTCACTTCATTCTCCTTATTGTAGGTTTGTGAAATGAGAGCTTAAGAGATTTTTTTCCTCTTTCCTAATATAAACATTGAGACTAAGACTTTTCCTCTCAGTACTGCTTTAGCTATGGTCCCATAAATTCTGATAAATTATATTTTCATTTTCATTCAGTTCAATATACTATTTCTCTTAAGATTTCTTATTTTATACAATATTCAGCAAGAAGTTTAGTTCCCAAATGTTCAGAGGTTTTCCTGTTACTCATGTCTAGTTTTACTCCACTGTGGTCAGAGAACAACTATATATGAATTCTTTTAAATTTGCTGAGATTCGTTTTATGGTCCAGGATGTAGTCTATATGGGTGTATGTTTTATGGAAAGTTGAATGTTTATCTATTCTTTTTGGGTGGAATACTCTATCAATGTCAGTTAGATCTTGTTGGTTGATGACGCTCTGAAATTCCTCCATATCCTTACTGATTTTCTATCTGGTTTTCTAACAGTTATTGATTTGGTAGCACACCTCAACACTCCTCTAAGTGTGGATTTGTTTATCTCTTCTGTTTTACATATTTTTTACTTGCTTGGTGCAATCATATTTACGATGTCTATATCTTCTTAATGGACCACCTAATTTATCAGGTACTAATAGTTCTTCCTACTTTAATATTTACATATTTTCCCATCCTTTTATATTCAACATGCTTATAATCTATATTTAAAGTGAGTTTCTTGTAGACAGCATATAGCTGGGTGAGGTTTTCTTAATTCACTCTGTCAATGTCTTCTAAAATATGTACTTATATAATATATATTCAATGCATGATACCTCTTGGTTGGAAGGGGTAAATGTGTGTCATCACTGGTTCTTGTGCAGTCTCTGCTGACAATTCCAAGTGAAGGTGGCCGGGGTGCCTGAGTAGCTTAGTCAGCTAAGGGTCTGACTCTTGATTTAAGTGTCTAAACCCAGTTAAGTGTCTGAGTTTTCAGCTTCTCTGGAACCCAATCTGAGATAAATGAAATCCCAAAAAGAAAAACCAGGCAATTCAGCAGGTTTTCTTTGGGTCCCCAGTCTCCTAGCTGGTCTAACTTCTCTCCTTATGCTACCCATATACATAATGTCCAAGACTTTCAATTCTATTTAATGGGCGATATAGAGAAAAATAGGTCTGCTCCATCTATCCTAATGGGAAAGTCCCCATATGGACTTTTGAAGGAATTAAAATAACCTGCTTTATAACAAATATAACAAATATGTTGAATCTAAATTCTAGGAAGTAATGATCACATTGTACTCTGACACTGTAACAGAGTCTCAAGTGCAAAACTCTATTTTCAGAATCACATTTTTTAAATGAACATTAATCATTAATGCACAAGAGGAGTACAAGTACTACCCCACATTACAGAATCTTGTCACATGAAGAACCGTTGAAAGACCTAGATCCAATTGAAGCGTTGACTATCCTACAGTAAGTTTTTTTTTTAAAGATTTTACTTATTTATTTATTTGAGAGAGCAAGAATGAGAGAGAGAGAGAGAGAGAGAGAAAGCACATGAGAGGGGGTAGGGTCAGAGGGAGAAGCAGACTCCCCGCTGAGCAGGGAGCCCGATGCGGGACTCAATCACGGGACTCCAGGATCATGACCTGAACCGAAGGCAGTCGCTTAACCAACTGAGCCACCCAGGCACCCCAGTAAGTTTGTTCTTTATGAATCCTGAGGGACAAACAAGAGTAACAGGTTTTATCTGGCTAAATGAGGTAATTCAGCCTCAATAAAAAGGATTTGCTGATGATAATAATAGTAATAATAAATAGCTAACCCTGAGTATTTCACACAGCCAGAGTGCCAAATGATTTACATATAGCATCTCAATTGGTTTACCACCACCCTGTGATGTGGAAACTGTAGTGTCTCCATCTTTGGAGGGGAAAGACCCAAGCTTTGAGGAGCTGAGTCACTCATCCAAGACCACACAACTAGCATGTACTGGAATCAGGATTCAAACCCAAGTATGCATGGCTCCATAGCCAGGGTTGCTAACCATTATGCTTCTACTGCTCCCCAGATGATTTCTGAGCCATTAAACAGGCTGTATCCAGACTCTCAAAACTCTGCCACTGCAGAAATAAGTCCCTCTGGGTGAGCTATGCCTGACATTTTATGGCGAAAGGCTTTCTTTGATTATTGTGTCTGTAAGAACGGGCTTGAGTAGCTACATGCTTCTCTTCTTTGCATCTCAGCCATTTAATCATTTGAAATTGAGTGAGTCTGCACACACATCTGAGATGTGCTGGCCTTTCTTCCCCATGTGTTCCAGCTAGTTTGAGAATTGAATTTCTCAAGCTGTGCATGACAAGTATAGGGAGGCTCCTCGCAACCAGGAAATTAGAGCAAATGGCTGAACTTTTTTTTTTTCCTGTTTTCCCTTTTACATCTTTTTGCTCCAGTCTCTTTGAAGACCGTATTAATCTACATGCATTTTACACCGAATGTTTCTAATCTTGTCTTGAAGGGAGGATTTTCCAAATGGAAAAAAGAGTTTTAATCATGGCAAATTTTGTTCAATTCCTGCTTTGATAGCAGTTCTTTTCAATCTAGTTCTTAAGTCCACGTAAGTCATGTAAAAACAAATCTAATACTTTATGCTTAGGGTCTGGCAAGTACTAATGAAAGCAGCATTTATTTTAAGACACAATAACTCTGTGTGTGTGTGTAATGGTTGGGGGGACTAACTTTGGTGTCAGATAGCAAAGCTAAATTTCAGTTTTTTTCTTTCACTTGATAATTGTAGGACCTAGGTCTTTTCTCCATCTGTAAAAACTGAGATAATTATAAAACATCTCTCATAGGTCTGCTGTGTCTCAAGTGTGGTGACTTTTGTGAGATTTTTAATATGCCTAACACACAATGTCTAACATATAGGAAGCATTGCATTAACATCAACACTCTTCACTTTCTCACTTCTATTATCATTTTGATGAAAAAACATTTCTTTGCCATGTTCTATAATCACAAACACCTGAGCAGCAGATAAATATATACACAAACTTTATAGATAGATGATGATAGATAGAATGACAGACAGACTGATTAATTTCCAGGAAAAAAGAAAAGGAAAATAAGTTATTTCCAGAGAAAGTATTGAGCAGTCATTTAACGTGCCCTTATCTGAGTAAAGGCTCTGATTCTCAAATTCTCTATAACACTGTTAAATAAAACTTTCTGTCCAGTTCTGTAGCCACTAACCACTTGCGTCTCCTGAGCACTTGAAATATCACTAGTGTAACTGAGGAACTGAGTTTTAAATTCTAATTTGAATAGCCACATACAGTTAGTAAGCTATCCGATTGGACATCACAGCTACAGAGAAGGATCCCACTGAAGAGCTGATTGACATTTTTTAAAGTCCATCACAGCATTAAAATTCTACTCAATTCAGGATTCTCTGGAGATGTGAAAGGTCTTCCGGGAGTTTTAGAAGCTTTGTAGATGATGCTACAAGCTAGGGCCTCCTGTTTTCTCTTTTCACCTTCACACTCCAACTTCACACTTCTTCATACCTTACTGCTACCCCCCACAACATTATTTAAGCAGGTGAACTTAGGTTAAACTATATACCAATTATTAAATTAGTCAAATAGCCTAAGAGTTTGTATAAAAGCTTTCTTTTGAAACTCTTACTCCCCCTTTAATGAAAATATGAAAAGAAGAAGAAACGTGGACTGGTGTTTCTAACATCTATAGGTACTTTCTCTCTCCTCACAAGGCCCACAGGGCAATGGGGCATGCACAGTCCCCTTGCAAAAGACAACTTGCTGAGGGCAAAGTGCCAGTGAGATCAGATAGGCTTTGATGGTAGATCTGCTAGCAATGTAAGATGCAAACATAATCATACCTCATATTTACAGGGTACTTTGAACCTTTTTAAGAAAGATACCTAAAAAAATGACAGATACCTGAGTAGTTCAACATCTTGTCTGATTTTTTAATTATTCTATGCATCAGTCAGGTTACACAAGTGAGGCACAAAGAAATTTGTGAGTCATCAAATCGACTCCCTGATTCCTAAACTACTATATCTTACCCTTGATTCACTAACTTAATGTACCCTTGCACAGGACAAGGCATTAATACTCCTTTGACTCATTCTCATAATGGCCAACTACAAATATTAAGTGACCCAGTTGTGTCCAGAAGTTTTATAACCACAGAATAGAGTTTTTTTTTCTAGTATATAAAGCCAACAGATCGGTGAAGAGCTCTCAAAAGTAACCTTGGCTTCCAGAGAAATGAACCTAACCCCTGAGACACAAGTCTTCACCATAACACTTCTAGCAGTAAATCCAGGTCATAGATAACAGCAATCATGGGTCACAAAGAGGAATGTAACATGAGGGAACACAAACAAGTCAGCAAATGCAAATTAGTATGTAATCATTATTTCCTGTCATGAGAGTTTCATAGGAAGTGATGGGAGGAAATGGGCTGGTTGTTTGGACTGTGCCTACTCTAGGTTTAGAATCAAATCACTCATGGTACAGATAAAAATGTCAAAACTTGACATGTTACATTCATTAAAGAGGAAGGTAGCACTGATTTACAGATGGTACCTCTTCTCAAGGCCTAAGGGTTTCCAAAGGAGCATCTCTAAAGGGTTGACTAAAAGTTGGTGCAGAGTCAAAGGTCATGCTCTGGAAGAGTTAGAAAGGCCTGCGTGATGGGAAACAACCTCCTGCTAATGAAGTAAGAGAAGGTACACACTACAGTCTGCAGTCCTGGTGACCCAACCAGTGCCACCCTGAGGAGAACACGCTTTGGCTAACACCGTTCAGTGAGAAATCTGACCACTACCAATTGCATTTAGTAATCAGGACCACAAAGTGATGGATGCCTCAGTGACAGCCATTGATAGATGGCACAGATGAAGTGAGCCAAATCTTGGTGCAAATTCTTTTTCTATCTCCCATCCTATTAAATTGAAACTAATGCTTAAATAGGAAAAGACAACCCTGGCCCCACCACATATCCTGAAATATTCACTGTATTTCAAAAGAGAGAGGCAAATGGTAGTTTGTACAGCTCTAGCCCCACCGTGTTAGTTTATTGACCTCAGCCCACTAGCACATATTTTTAAGTTAGTAGATAAAGAGTTGGAAATCACTTTTGAGACAACAAGAAAATCAAATCTGTGGCATTGGTCTAATCAGCTCCACTGAATTTGCCATACACAAGGCATCCAAGTGAGTTACCAGCCCAGATGGGGAGGAGGGGCAATTAGGAAGGCCCCAGGGAGTGGCTGGCTGACTTCCTGAAAGATTTCCAGTGGGTGGCTCTCTAATCTGATGGGATCCCAGAACACAGCTGGGAAGCCCTGGGACATGGCAACAATTCTTCCAAAGGGCCATCTTTAAGACACTAAGGTAAAAATAGCTTTCTCCTTCTGTGAAATGTCATTTCGTATTTTACCAAAGTCCAAAATTCAAAGGCCCGTGTTACACTGAGTGTTAAACTCCGTCATCCTTAAGCATTTTCATATCTTCTGTAGCTGCTTGATTAATAGGTCAACTGGCTAGTTTTTATACTGCATTTAGAGGGAATAAATATAAAGGACAGCCAATGTTAACTCTTCAGGAAAGGAGGGAGGGGAGGAAAGAGGAGGGGGACTAGAATGAAATGGGACATCCATCCTGTCACAGGAAATAGACAGTAGTGGCTAAGAATATTGATGAAAATATTGAAAATCAATTTTAAGTGTTTCCTACATGGAAGATCAAAAGTAGGGCATTTCATACATCACTACTGGCCTGATTCTTTCATTCCTTGCCTGTCATTTTGACTTTGTGTTTTTTTTTTTTCTCCCCCTCTTGTCAGGTTGTTTTCTTCTTGACTAAAGAAAAGAAAAAGAAGCTGACTGCATGTGGTTCCAGCCAGAAATTTCTCTGCAGGAGAACTCTCACAGGTTGTGGTTTCATCAGCTCTAGTGGGTCAAGTCAGACAGAGAATACACATAGGAAGCACTGTGTCTGAGTTACATGACTGTTGAGTGTGAGGGGGATCAAGCAATCATGAGGACATGCCCGTTCTGTTCTCTGTGGAGGATCATTTAAAAGTTTTTTTTTTAAATAAATTTTGGTTTTCAGAGCAGTTTTAGTTTTAGAGCAACACTGAGCAGAAAACACAGATCCCCCATATACTTCCTTTTCCTATACATGCATGACTTCCCCCATTAGTGACACACACACACACACACACACACACACACACACACACACCCAGAATGGGCATTTGTGACAACTGATGAACCTACATTGACACACTGTTAGCATCCCAAGTCCCTAGTGAAATATTAGGGTTTGCTCTCAGTGTTGCACATTCTATATATTTTGACCGATTTATAACGACACGTATTCACCATTAGTATCATATAGAGTATTTACACTGCCCTAAAACTTTTTTGTGTTCTGCCTATTCCTCTCTTCTTCCCCTCAACTTCTGGCACCCACTCATCTTTTGGCTGTCTCCATCATTTTCCCTTTTCCAGAATGTCAGAGTTGCAATCCTTAATTATGTAATGTAGCCTTTTCAGAATGGCTTCCTTCCCTTAGTAATATGAATTTAAGGTTCTTCCTTGTATTTTCATGAATGGATAGCTCATTTCTTTTTTAGTGCTGAATAATCCTCTATTGTCTGAGCTATCCATTCACCTTCTAAAGGACATTTTGGTTGCTTCCAAGTTTTGGCATTCAATGAATAAAGCCACTATAAACATCTATGGACTTATTTCTGTATGGACATAACTATTTTTAATTCCTCTGAGTAAACAAGGAAAGCAATTGCCGAGTAATAGGGTAACAGTATGTTCAGTTTGGTAAAAAACAGCCAAACTGTCTTCTAATGCGGTGGTGCCATTTTGCCTTCCCACCAGCAGTGAATGAGAGGTCTTGCCATGGATCCACATCGTCACTAGCATTTGATGATGTCAGTTGTCTTGGCCATTCTGATAGGTATGGAGTAGTCTCTCAGTGTTCTAATTTGCAGTTCTCTGATGACCTATGATAAGGAGCATCTTCTCAAATGTGTATTTGCAATTGGTCTATCTTCTCTGGTAAGGGGTCTTTTAAGGTCTTTGGCTCATTTTTTTAACCAGGTTGTTCTTTATTTGTTGAGTTCCAGTGGTTCTTTGTATAGTTTAAATAATGGTCCTTTAACAAAGAGGTCTTTCGTACATATTTCTGCCAGCGTGTGGCTTGTCTTTATTCTCTTTACAGTGGTCTTTGGCAGACCAGAATTTTTTAATTTTAAGTCCAGCTTATCAATTATTTCTTTCATGAATCAGGCCTTGGTGTTGTCTCTAAAAAGGCATTGCCACATCCAAAGTTGTCTAGATGTGTTATATCATAGCAGTTTTACAGTATTGTTTTACTTTAGGTCTGTGATCCACTTCTTTGTGAAGAGTTTAGAGTCTGTGTCTTCATTTTTTTTTTTCCCCATGGGGATGCTGTTTTCCCAGTACCATTTCTTGAAGAGACTGTCTTCTCTATTGTATCACCTTTGCTTCTTTTTCAAATTTCCATTGACGATATTTCTGTGGGTCTATTTCCGGGCTCTCTATTCTGTTCCACTAATCTGTCTCCTCTTTTGCCAATACCACACTGTCTTGATGACTGTAGCTTTATAGTAAGTCGTGACGGCAAGTAGTAGCTGTCCTCCCTCCCATTTTGTGCTCCAATTGTCTTGGCTATTCAGTGCTTTCTGCCTCTCCACATTAACTTTAGACTCAGTTTGCTGAAATCTACAAAGTAACTTTCTGGGATTTGGATTGGGATTGCATTCAATGTATAGATCAGCTTATTATAGAGCATAATAAGCAGATATTATGATTTATATAATTCTGCAAAATTATGCCCACTTTACAAGATCATATGATTTGCTGTGGCCAATAGGATGTGAGTAGAAGTGTTTTTATATTACCTCTGGACAGAAATATGAAGCACCAATGCATAGTTTCTAGGTTCTCTTTGCCTGTTTCTTTAGCTTTTAGTAAAAGCAAACACGTTGTTTAGTCCTCCAAGATTCAGCTCTCTGAAACCTCCATATTTATTTTTTAAATTTCAAAAATCCTCCTTCTTGCAAATGAAAGCTTTAATTTCCAGATCATGGTTTCTGTTGTGGGCTCAATAAAGTCAGAGCTGACCAACGATTCCTTATTTCCACCATATTGGTCATACCTCTGAGGGTAGTACCTACAGAAACCTGTCCCTGCTGCCAAGAGAGAGAAGGAATTAAAGCAATTCAGGAATAGGAACCCCTGTTATTATCTGTTAATATTATCCCAATACAGGACACTTGGTTGGCTCAGTCAGTTGGGTGTCTGCCTTCAGCTCAGGTCATGATCCCAGAGTCCTGGGATCAAGTCCTACATCGGGCTCCTTGCTCGACAGGGAGCCTGCTTCTCCCTCTGCCTGCCCCCCTCCTGCTTGTGTGCACTGTCTCTCACAAATAAATAAAATATTAAAAAAATATCATCCTAATACATGTGATAAAATACCTCTTGGGTAGTAAAATAGCAAGGCTTGTCATATTACCTACACACCGAGAGCCTGACGTTACCTGTTTACAACTGCCCCGTCAGGGTTATACAGCCTCCATGGCTCTTTGACATGTTCACTCTTGGGGGCCATCTGTATCTCATAAATACCATAGTTTCATGTTCTGTGTACTCAAGGAGACAATTCCAGTAATAATTCCTCTGCAATTCTAGCTTTAATTACAAATAAAATTCATCAATGTCACAAAATACCTGGTAAAGAGTGACGCTTTAGTGTTTGTTGGAGGGGTGGTTTAGAAGCTGGGAAAGATAGCTGTTTTAATGAATATTAACAGTCCATTTTCTCTAGTTGGGATCTGATGGGTGGTTTTGGTTATTCCCATCTAAGATGACAGTCTTTCTCTTATTTTGGAGAATAACTGAAGGCCATGAAGGGATGTGAATACAGGCACTTCAGACTCATATCACGTTCTAGTTATCAGAGTGCTATAAAATGGGCAGAATTTTGCAGAATTATGCAAATGGTATTATCTGCTTAGATTTTCCACCCAAATCAGGATTCAGACTCATCTATACCAAAGGTTATTATTCTCACTCAAGATGTGCACACATGGGCTCTTGTTCAACATTTGCTAATAAGAAACTGGAAGAGGCCATTTTAAGGCAGAAGGTACATTCAGTCTTCATCCTCTCTTCTTTCCAGGCTGGAGAAAAGGCTTAAAAAGGGCTGACAGGGTTTTTTCAGGGTAACGGGGAGTGGATTTCTAGCATCCTGCTTGTGGGGTAATCCACAAGGAAGAGGTCCTGACTTGGGAGATTGAGGAAGCTGGAAAAGGTCTTAGAGTTGGTGGGAAGAAGTCAATAGGAGGTAGACAAGCTAGCCCTGGAGAAGAAGAAAGTGTTTTCCTCCCTCTGGGCTTTAGACAAATGAGTTCTAGGTTTTGAAAAGAACCTTGTTCAAAAGCTACCTACTGGATGTGGTGGTTCCTTACAACAAGCCAGAGATAAGGGCCTCACTGGAGATTCCACTGAGGTCTGTAGCCAGTGGACTTTGGGAAGAACTGTGTTTTCCAAATTTTAGTTTCTCCACTTTTCCTTTAAGTTTTTGTAAAGTCTCATAAGCACTGGAAGCTGTCCTCAGTCATTACTGTGTGGAAATTATGAGCAGGTCCTGGCCTACACCTTAAGTAAAGAGGTGAAGTAGTAGCAGCTAAGGAAAGATGGTTTCCCAGTAGCAGAAATGACTACAGAAGAACAGTACAGCAGTCTGAAGCAAATGGCTGTCTGTGGGAGGCAACCAAGACCTGGAGGTGTCTATGGAACCAAACCCATCAGCCATCCAGGACATGTCCTAAGACTTGTGGAGAGAAGAACGTGATCGAAGTCTGAATCTTTGTAGGCTTGAGGCATGGAAGATTGTGTCATAAAGATTTGGATGTCAAAAGGAGACATGACTTTAGTCGGAAGCTAAAGTCTAAGACATCTGAGTTCTAGCAATAATAATGCTTTCCCATTTTTTGGGTTAAAAGTCTATGTAAGATACTGAAATGTCTTCAAACTGATTGGAAAATCGCAATTGTCCTTGGCTACTCCAGTCCTAACTCAAGAATTTCCTGGACATGGCCACAATCCAGCAACTAAAGGGTCAACATTTGACACAGCTGGGAGCCTCCAGAGTTGGTTCCATTGCCACAATGGACTGATTATTCAATTCTTTGGCCACTACTTTTGCCTACCTTTAGCTGATCCTGATTGTAAGAGATAGCAGAAAATATTTTTAAATATTTATTCTTAAAGAGTTTGTACAGGGGGAGAAATAGAGACCAACCCATATAAACTAAATAAAGAATAACATAGTAAAGGCCTTATGAATACAGAACCGAACAGAACTAAAAATTTGGAGTGATCAGAGGATGATGGAGGTCAGGTCATCAAGTACCAATCTTCTCAAAGAAGTGTGGGCTTCTCTCCTGTGCTGGGCATGTATTTTTGCATTATCCTGAACTCTAGCAATTGGTATCCCCTTGCCACATGATAAAATGCAGTTTCTCTGGGCTACGCAATGCTACAACTCAAACCCCTCATTTATTTGCCAACAACTCAACACCACGTTGGTTTTTCTACAAAGATAATTAGAGAAATTAGGAGGCTACAACAGGAGGAGAGAGAAAATGGACTATTTCTTGTCCTAAGTTATGGAGATGCCAAAATTATCAGGGCCAACTCTTTCATTACTTAATTCCCAATAAAATTTGAAATCAACTGTGTATAAATATGGCCCAATTAATTCATTTAAATGAATTCACTAATTTAAAATGAATTGTGATCAATTGTTAAGAGCAGCTTACATTATCCCAGCATTTTACATATTATATAGTCAGCTTAGTATGGAATTAACTCACAACAAAGGCAGTAAAAAGCAAAGCCATGAAATACAGAATATACAGGAAGAGAACTGCAGAAATGTAATACATATCAGATTACTTATATCACTTGTCAACAAACTGATGAGAAGAAGTTATAATAGAAAATAAATTTTCCATTCCCTTCAGCTGACCAAAGCAAAAGATTTGCTTAATTGGGTACCATAGTTGACCCTTTCACTATTTTACTGCCCAGTAAATAAAAGCTATTTTCAAAAGTCAGATAATTAGGTGTCAGAGCATGTGATATCCAAGCACATGAGGAAAAAACACTAAGATAGCACCCCATCATCCCCCCACCAAAACACAAACACACACACACACACACACACACACACACACACACACACACACACTTTCCTTAAAAAAAAAAATGTCCTGTAGAAAGCTATATTTAGCATGCCCTAGGAATAAAGTCATAGTTATTAGTGAAAATTTGTGCAAAAGTTATTAAAAATAATTGGATTAAAAAAATAAATTCCAGGGGAGCCTGAGTGCTTCAGTCCTTAAGCATCTGCCTTCAGCTCGGTTCATAATCCCAGGGTCCTGAGATTGAGCCCCACATCGGGCTCCCTGCTCAGTGGGGAGCCTGCTTCTCCCTCTCCCACTCTCCCTGCTCCTGTTCCCTCTCTGTTTCTCTCTCTGCCAAATAAGTAAATAAAAAAATCTTATAATTAATTAATTAATTAATTCCAGGAAAGGAGAGGCTTCTGGTAACAAGTCTCACAAGAACAAAGTTGGCCATTTTCCATCAACCGTTATGTTCCTTACAGTGTCTGAAATTCAACAGGGTCCCTATTACCCTACCAAAAGGTCACAGCCATGAACGATGCAATGCACTGTTCATTAGTCATTCCTTCTCTGATGGCAGCAAGGAGAGGCCAATAACAAGAACCTTTCTTTTCCAGTACATTGCATGAAAACCTTTCCCACTGAGGGTCTAATATTGCAGAATTGTGCCCTAATTTTCATGCCACATGAGTACAGTAGTTTTATGACCCAAATATATATTCTCTTCCCTTTTTCCCCACCATTCCTCCAATGTCTGCAGTCACTTTTAAGCTTGTTTCTAGCATCTGGCTATACCGTGACCCTCTGTTTCTGTTGGAAAAGTGCCACTGAATGGCTGCTTGGTAAATACCCTGCCTTCCTTCAGGGCTCAAGGGTCTTTACTATAAGAGAAAGTTGGCTCACCTTGTGGCTGAGACCTCATTTCCCCCAGAAGTCTTTCTCTGGGCCTCAGACTAGTTTACCCCTCCCCCTCACACCCACAGACACTTCCTAAAACCCAGGGCTTCTTCACCCAACATAGCTTGATACTGATGCCCTGCACTGTACCGTGGGAGAGGTGCCCATGCTGTGTCCATGCTATAACCACAGTCCCAAGGCAGTGCCTGGGCCACAGTCAACAATCCACATGTGTGTGCTGAAGGTCAAACAAAGGGTCTTCTTCGTTATACATTTTTATGTGTTATGTCATTTTACCTTATATATTTTATATATTTCATAAATTTAAATATGCATTAATTTTATAAGTCATATTTTCTATCTTAATTTCAGCTCTCATAGGGAATTTCTAATCAGATTTCCACTTCCTGGAAATACTCATTTTTCTATATGGAAGATTTATTTTTTTAGATTTTATTTATTTGACAGAGACAGAGCACGAGCGCACAATCAGGGGGAGCAGCAGAGGCAGAGGGAGAAGCAGACTCCCTGCTGAGCAAGGAGTCTGATGCAGGACTTGATCCCAGGACTCTGGGATCATGACCTGAGCTGAAGGGAGATGCTTAACTGACAGCCACCAAGGTGTCTTGGAAGATTTTTCTTTAGGAAAATTTAAAACCACAAAACTAATACTTGTGTTTAAATAAAGATCTATTCAAAGTTAAGATCATGACTTGTTGAAAATAACCATCTCATTTCCTCTCATTTTATTGTATGCCCAGCAAAAACCTGTTTTAAGAAGAGCCCAAAGCAACTCTAGGTGGTAGAACCCCAATGGGCTAATGGAAAGGTTCCTGTGTGCAGTGGGGTCCTAACCTGAGGATGATGCTCCGGAAGGAAGCCACACCTTCCCACCTGCACTGCCCTCATCCCCAGCAGGGTGAGTGCTGGTCTCCAAGGCCAAGGGTGAGGAGCCAATCCCTCCACCAAGACTTTATCACTAATTTAAAAGCTTTAGTGATATGTCATTCACATCTGATGCTCATCAGCTTCACTCTAGAAAGGCAGTTTCTGAGAGAAGGGAGAGAGAATGAGAAGGTATAGAACACTTCACATGGTAAAGAAGGGCTTCCACGTGAAAAGGACAAATTTCACCGATAAGTTTTGCAAACTTTTATGAGGCCCATAAGTTTTTCCATGAGCTAAATTCTCCCCAAGCTTGAGCAGCACCATCCTTAATTCTTTTATTTTTACCAAATAAGAACTGATAGAAAGCTTTCCAGCAGTCAGGGCATTGTACTGTGCACGAAATAAGCCCCCCATGACACTCTAATGAGAAGACAGAGCCTATTTGTTCAGCCAGCCAGAACCAGCATTTAGTTTGCTCAGCCCTAATAATGATTAAAAAAGCAAAACTTGCCTCCGAAACTGTTCTTCCTGATTGAAGAAATACCGCACAGGCCAGCATTCATTGCTTCTGTCTGAAGCTCAGGGAAGAGTTCCTTTCTTCTTTCCACTAAAAAGAAAAAGAAAAAAATAAATAAAATAATGGTTATCAACTGTTAATTATATCTTGTAATAGTCATAATCCCAGAGAATTTGGTCATTAAAAACTAGTTAATGACCACTTTGTGAGTGTGTTAACTGCTATCTGCTCCATCCTGGGATACACAATTAGCAAGCCCATCATTAAATACTAGTAATGACTAATCATTCTAGGATTAAAAGCTTAAATATAAATAAAAATGAGATTGAAACTCTTTAAATTAATGGGTTAATGTGCATTCTCTTTACCATGGTTGTACTGTATATTACATTCTTATGAACAATGTTATTTCTAGAGGGGATATGGCTGTTTCCAAGTGGGACTCAATTTATGGCTGCAGCAGATGTTTAATCTCCCACATATTGGCTATTGTTTTACAAGTCCCACACTTTCCTTTAATGCAATCTCCTTAACTCACATATTTCCCAGGTCTTTAGGGAGTCATTTTGGTGTATTCAGGTTCATATTCTGTTTTTTTTTTGTTTTTTTTTTTTTTTTTTACTTTGCCCTCATGTTCCAGTTTTAAAGCTTTATTCCTTCCTGGAGCTTCGCTAGCCCCAGGATGACATATACACAGACATCTCTGCCATATTATCAATGTCATTATTGTCAACCAATATTGACTTCACATAAGCTTGGTCCATGGCTATCTCAATGGAACAATATATTACCTTTGGATAGAATTTTATTCTATCAAAGTGATTTTAGGTCCAGTCACATAAATGTGAATTCATATGTCTCCTCTGATCCACAAAGCATATCTGAGATGGAAAGCGTCAGATTTATATTAGCCCCATTTTTTTTAAACAAGAAAGCCAAGGCAAAGAGAAGTCACATGAACTGCCTGAGGCCACACAGCAGGTTTCTGTCAGAGCAAGAGTTAAGAGTAAGTGGTAGAGTGGAAGGAGCCCGAGGCTGGGATCAAGGGACCTGATTCTTTCCTTAGCTCTGTGTCAAGCTAGAAATATGTGTAAACTTTGAAGGCTCCAGCTTTTAGACTGCAGCTTCCTCACAAGTGAAATGAGGTTTTAAACTTGATAACCTCCCAAGGTTTCCCCCACTGCCGCCTTCGTAATTTACAGGTCTGTCTGGTATTACACCATAAGGCAGTTTAATTAAAACCGTGATAATACTCAGTTGTGTAAAGGAAATGCATTAAGGTGAACTGAATTAATTGAGGGCACATTTATAAAGAAAAAAAGACATGGCCTATGTCCTAAATGACAGGTTGTGAGGAATAGAGGAAAGCATTTTCAGCTAAGAGAATGTTAAAACATGACAATGGAAAGAGGACAAATCCACATATAAGCAAGACAACTTCATGAAGAGAAAATATCCTAACTCTATTTTAGTAGTTTAAATTCCGTAGGGCTTCTGAAACGGAGATATCAGGAGGCATGTCTCATAGCCAGTGGCGTTTCTGTCCTCCCTCACGGCGTGAGCGAAAATCGTTTTGGACATCTCTCCCTCTTCCTTCCTCGTGTTACATTCTCAGCCAGGCAATCCAGACCTTTGAGCTCAGTCAACTGACTTCACAGCCAAATTGGATCATGCCGATGAAAACTCCAAGCCTTTCCAATATTCCACAAACTCCCAAATTCTGCCCAGAAACACAAGTGTACATACACACATTTTTCCCCCAGAAAAATTAATGATATAAGTACATGGCAGAATCAAAGTTTGAGATAGGAGAACATCACCTGGGTAAAACAGGTTGAGAAAGTTACTGACAAACTAAAGCAAAGAAACCCAATTATCTGGAAGTTATCTGGTCAATATTGACATTCTTTCCTAAACTTGTCCAATTCCTAAAATGCTTTATGCTTTTCAAGGCTTTTTTCAGTGATGTGTCACTGAATAAGCACAAAGCCCAATGAGGTTGGTAAATTTAAGATCGGGATTCCCAGTTTATACACTTCTCGAAGTAGTTGAATGGTGTGCCCAATGAGAACCACACAAACATGTTCATCTCATCACTGATATGTATGGAACCCAACTGAAAAATCTACTTACTGAACTTCTAATGTAAAAATATACTCTACATTGTACCTTTAGCTGAACTAAAAAGAAAAAAAAAGTTTCCAGTGAGGCGGTTCTGACTAAACCTAACCAAAGCCATGATTATTTTAAACTGTTGAGCTAGAAAAAAATAAAATGACTGTAATATTGTCAAATCTGAACCCAAGGGGAACTGAGAATCTGTTTTTGTAATAATCCACTTTATTGTGATTTTTATGATTTTGGTCCTAATAATTAAAGAAGGTAGTTGTGTTTATGCATGGTAGGTGGGATGGTTTCTGAAAATCATGGGATAAAATAAGGGCAATGAAAAGGCAAAAAGATAAATGACAAACTGGGAAAATATAGTTGCAACTTATATAGCAGAGAAATGATTAATGTCCCTGAAATATTAAGTTTCTAAAGCCCAAAAGCCCTATAGAAAAATGGGCTGGAGAAATGAACAGACAGCCACAGAAACAGAAATTCAAATGGCTTTTAAGCATATAAAAAGATGCTCAACCTTGCTCACATAAAGAGAAATGCAACTTGAAACCGCAATCAGGTATCACTTCTGACATGTTACGTTGCCCAAAATCCAAAGTTGCACACTCTGTGAGAGAGGCTGGGGGAAAATGTGCACTCTCAGCTATTGCTGGTGGGAAGGAAGGCACAACCACAACAGAATTTGGGAAAAGGTGCTTTTACCTTTTGATCTAGCAGTTTCAATTCCAGGAATCCCACCCAAAATTCACTGATAAAAATGCAAAAAGACTTGTGTAAGATATTCATTTCTAGTCTATTTGTAATAGCAGGAGACAAGATGCTAGATACAATGCAAATGTCTCCCCTTAGGAGACTGGTTGAAAAAAAACACAGAACATCAGCCACACAACAGAATACAGTGTAGCTGTGAAAATAAAAAAAATGAGAATTCTCTCTTTGTGCTACCAGGCAGTGATATCCAGGCAATAATGTAAGAAAACAATGAGAGAAAGTATGCCCCAATTTATTAAGAAAGAGTGGAATACAAATATGTAAGTATATGTAACATATATGTAATGCACGTTATATATCATCTGTTTGCAATTTTAAAATCCCCAATATTGGTTATTTTAAAAAAAAGGAGGGAATCAGGAAGAAGTGACAAAGAGCCCCATCTTCTTTCAATATACTTTGTTTTGTTGATTTGACTTTGCAACCATGTAGATATTCTATATATTAATACAACAGACTTAAATTTTGAAAAAGCAATCCCTGAAAATTGAAAATAAAATTAAACAAATGTGCCAGAATGTATATCCAGTTGGTATCATAATAGGAAATATTCCAAGGGATTTTAACACAGTATTTTTACCATATGGCTCTACTAAGATAGATTCTAAAAACAAAAAAACAATACAAAATACAAAATAAAAACTCAAACGGTGACCAGGAATCCTATTGTTATGCTGATACTATTATTGGTATAATGTGGGATGAAGTGAAGGAGTCTTAGAATCAAAGAGATTTCAGATACAAAATGGATGAAATTCGTCCTGAATTTCAATTGCTGCATTTTATATTTTAAAGATATTCCCACTTCTGTCCTTAGAAAAGACCTAGAAATAAAAACCAACCTTCTAGCCATGAGTACCTCTAGCACCTAGACTGTGGTTTCTAAATACTATTCTCCATTAAAGGGACAAAAGATCCCAAGGAAGATGTTAAGTTAAGCAAGATGGACTCAGAAAAAAGGTCATAAAAATGGCTGCAACGGGTATGCAAATAGGGTCTTGTCACAAGGACCAGGAACTGACCGAAGAGTGGCTAACAGGAAGCCATTTTGATCATTGATAAGGGAAACCATTGGAATGGATCAAAACATGTGCGAGCTCCTAATATTTTTAAAATTAGTTCATTGGAATTCATTAGAAGATGATAGCAGTTTGAATCATTCTTTTGAAAACGGGTCAATTAACATCTGACTTTCCTATACCAACTGAACTGCTAGGTTACCAAATAGAAGTTTCTTTGTAGGAGCTCCCTAGCCGATATATTATTGTGAAACTCCACACGAATTAATGGATCAAGTCAATAAGCATCAATGGCTGCAGACATCATAAAAAGACACAGCCAGATAGGAAATTTCTCCTAGTGGAAGAAAACACCACTACTTGGCAGGGGGAGGGCACAGGGGAACGAAAAATATTAAACCTGAATCCAGGAAATGAACAAGAAAGGAAGACGAAGGTGTTAAGTGACATAACAGTGTTGCAATCAGCAAAATCTTGACTGGGAAATTCTACAGGACAAATGACCCCATCTCTCCTGCAAATGACATTCAAGGGAAATAAAGAGCTGGAAGGAGAACTTATCGATTAAAAAGGTGCTCATTAAATATAGTTATCAGTAGGGGCACCTGAGTGGCTCAGACCGTTAAATGTCAGACTCTTGATTTTGACTCAGGTCATGATCTCAGGGTCCTGAAATCAAAGCCCTGCCTAGGGCTCTGAGCTCAGTAGGGAGTCTGCTTCTCTCCCTCTCCCTTTCCCTTTCCCTCTGCCCCCCCATCCCACTCATGCTCTTTCTCTCTTAAATAAATCTTTAATAAATAAATATGGTTATCAGAAACAATGCATGGCCTTATTTGGATCATAATTCAAATAAACAGGGGGGAAAGCCATAATTATGAAACCATTATGAATTTAAATACTGACTGGCTACTGCAGGCCTTTGAGAAACTATTTCAACTGATTTTACATGTGATAACAGTGTGGTTACGTTTTTTAAGTTAGCTTTTAGGGGCGCCTGGGTGGCTCAGTCGTTAAGCATCTGCCTTCGGCTCAGGTCATGATCCAGGGTCCTGGGATCGAGTCCCGCATCGGGCTCCCTGCTCCGCGGGAAGCCTCCCTCTCCCTCTCCCACTCCCCCTGCTTGTGTTCCCTCTCTCGCTGTGTCTCTGTCAAATAAATAAAATCTTAAAAAAAAAAAGCTTTTAGAGACACATAATGAAGTATTTACAGAAGAGATGTGATTTCTGGAAGGAGCAGGTCTGGACATAGAGCACAGATCTTAGTTGATACACTCTGAGCACAAGGATACATGAAAGAAGTTTCATTTTATTGTTCTATGTTGGGGTATGTTTTAAATAATAAAATGCTTTTCAAAATGTGGGCTAGGAGAAAGTGGAATGAGTCAATTTTTGTGGTTATTAAAATGTCCCCCCCTTTTTTTATATATTTTATTTATTTATTTGACAGAGAGAGACACAGCGAGAGAGGGAACACAAGCAGGGCACGTGAGAGAGGGAGAAGCAGGCTTCCTGCTGAGCAGGGAGCCCGATGTGGGGCTCGATCCCAGGACCCTAGGATCACAACCCAAGCCAAAGGCAGATGCTTAACGACTGAGCCACCCAGGTGCCCCTAAAATGTTCCCTTTTTAATAACTTTTCCCAATTCACTGGTTAACCAACGATTTGTAGTTATGTGGACACAATCCTAGGTCCTTTATAAACAATCTTTGTTAGACAAATATCTGAACCTCACATATTTTTATATATATCACATAGCTTTCCACGAAAATTAGTACAAATCAATCTCCACATATCCATGTAGTTCCCTAAGCCTCGTACTTAAAACACCCGCATTTGAGCAGCTTCCACTGCAGGGTCTCTGGAAGCCAAAAATGAAATTTGTTCAGAATTCCCCATAAAAGGATTTCTAACAGGGAGGACTTGGTAAAGTTGTAAAGGGTGCTTGAATTTTTCCTTTTTTTTAAGAGTTGATACACAAGGTCTGACCTATAAGTGCTTCATCAGCATTTGAAGAACGGGTAAGTGGCAGTTCGTGTGCAACAGAGATTAAGAGCATCAGTTTTGTATTTCGCAGATGGAAGTTTGAATCCGAGCTGCTTTGCTGGGGAATCATAAGACAAATCCTCGTAAGGTGGATCGGAGAAGACTATTACATGATGACATACATGCACGATACTAACTAGCACCATCCAGCACAGAGTTAATGATACAGATACTGATGTTTCAGAAAATGTCCAATGAAACATTACATATATGATCCCCCAGTAGATAGATGAATGGGTGGATGATGTAGATGATGCCATGAAGAGAAGCACAGTAAGACTAAACTTGTGTGCAGGGTACAGAGCTGGATTTAGAACTTGACTCTGCCATGAATTACAAATTTGACATTGGACAAAGCACTTAACCTCACTGTGCCTGACAAAGTTAAAAACACAATAACGGGACTTAACTTAAATGCCATGACTAGTTCAGCAGTTCAGTCTTTGGACATGAAATATTTAGCATAAAGCAGATACAGATCACCAGAGCATAGAAAAGTTGCTGCTATTTATGTCTTTCCTAAGTAATAAAAGCAGACAGTTAGCTGCGGAACTCAGGTCTCCTAACTATAGTTTACACTTTTTAGTAGGAGATATTCCTCTCCTGTGAATCACTAGGCCTGCAGACCTGCATCCCATACATGCTAGCTTATATTGCAATGATCCTAAAGAATGCAGGAAATGTGAATTAATTGGCATCTGGAAGGCAGGGTGGTGTGGACAGAAATACTATGGAAGACCAGACTAATCCAAGACATCTCCCAAACCCTGGTCTCCCTAGGCTTAATCTGACTGGCTAATACCCCAAAGTGTTGGTCCCGGTATCCAAAAAACATACACGGACAAGAATAGTGGCTCTTAGTTCATAGGTATCTTACTCACAGCCTTCAGTACCAAAGACCCAAAATCCTCTGCCAGTGGCTAGCCCAATACATAACTACTGGGATGAGCTGGGTTTCTGTGGCTCTCATTCTGTGACACTTACACATAAAACTGCAAACAGCAGCCAGTACCTAATTCCTGGGTCCGAAGAACATCTCACTGTTTGAGCATGTCTGATCTGCGTCCTGGTGCAAGTCACTGGTTTTCTTTTGAAAAAGGCAAAGTGAGGACAGACATGAAGCAGATACCATACCCCAGAGAGGACATCAGGTGGAAAGGTTGGTTTTACGGTATAAGCTACGATTTTACACAAGGACTCTGGTACCCAAGAGCTAGGACCTGATTAGGTAAAGAACGGAGTTCCCAGGGCCCAGAATCCCCGGTGACCTTTCCAACTGGTCCTTCCACAGAAGTTAGATTGTCAGCAGGCAACTGATCAGTCTGTGTCTCTCAGAAAATAGTGTTTTCCTTCTAATACCCTGGAAAAAAAATTACTAAAACCTTTTGTTAATTACTCAGCATCAAATGAAGAGACAGATTAACATCTAAGTCTCAATTCTGGGTCCAGCCAGAGTACTGTCAGACATCTGTAGAAGATTCACCATTTGTTTCCTGGCCCTCATGGATGCCTGGCACTGGGAGGCTGCAAAATCATGAGCAGATCAAGAAGCAAACAGGCCCAGCAGGCTCACTTCCACCCAGGACAGCAGAGAGAACCATGCTCCACTGCCCTTCCCCACAGTGCATCTCTTAGCCTCTAAGGGAGCAACTCCCACACCGTCAGAAATATTATAAAGAGAATCGCATCTCAGCGACTCCTTGCCAAGGGGTGGAGGCGTGATCTGTGTGGCCAGGGAGGTTAAGAAGGAGGAATGGAGTGGAGCCGGCTCAGTATCTCCTGGGCTCTCCAGCAAGCCAGCACATACGCTGGACAGGTGTCTGTTTTACTTCTGCCCTCTACGGGGCGCATTCGCCAGGGCACTTGCCCAAGTCGGCCTTCTAGCAGGCGACTGGGAGGTCTTTCTTTTTCTGTCCCCACTGGCAGGACTCACAGGGAGAAAGCAGGGATCCTGCAGAAGAGCTTTTGCTTTGCACGCCCATACTCTCCCTTTACAGAGACCAGTTGTGTGTTTTGGGGGCGGAGGAGTCCTACCAGGACCTCAACATGAGGGAAGCTGTTAAAGACAGGCTGCTTTGACCATTAAGTCTGTACTGCGTTCTTCAAATGAGCTTTCCCGAAAATATGCTTCTATCTGACTCCCATGTCTCATTCTCACTTGGTTCCTGAAGCTGTGGAAGTAAAGAGAAGGTCCTGGTTTACTCCCTCTGCTCCATAAAACTAACACCAGCAACAATCTTCGGCAGCACTGGCAGAGTTCACGGCTTCAGGGCAACCTGTCCTGTCACCTCGCTCCCTCCACACACCCAGTGAGATTTACTGGAAAAGGCTGCAGCCAGTACCTAATTCCTGGGTCCGAAGAACGTCTCACTGTTTGAGCCTGTCTGATCTGTGTCTCTGTGTAAGTCACTGGTTTTCTTTTGAAAAAGGGGAAGTGCAGACAGACATGAAGCAGATACCAGGTCCTTCCCAGGTCTACCATTCTCCAAATCCACATACCAGAGAGATAATAAGGGTGAGACACAGAAAACACAACACACAGTAGTCATCAAGGAGCCAGAGCTGAAGCTGGCCCAGTTGAAGGGGAAAATATGGACAGACAGAAAGTAGGGGAGGCTATTGTAAGTGGGCAATGCAGCTTGAACAAAGGCAGGAAGAAACAGCCTCAGAGTTGTAGGAGACCTCTGGTTTACAAATATCACAAGTGGTCAATTTTTTTAAATAGATAATTTTTAGGAAATTCATGCTCAGCAAAGTGGAATGATGCTGTAGCTACAGAAGTACAGGGTCAGAATTTGCTTCCCCCACTGCTCCACAGCTGACAAAGAGACAGAGGACTGGAGAGCTCATGTTTAGTAGAAAGGTTGTAGGGATTGAGACTGATTGAACAGAGCAGAGGATTCAGATAGAGCAACATGGTCAGATTGATTGTTTCTAGGTCAATCATCAAATGAGGATTCGGAGTGCCTTAGGGTCTATCTAATTCTCTCATTAAGATGACTGAAATAACCAGGCCACTAAACAGTCAATACGGTTATTTCATTCATCTTAATGACCCAATCAGATCAACTCTTGGGAGATCTTCAACACCAAGCCCAGAGGGAAACACTCATACAAACATAACAACAGCTTTTGTTGAGCTCTCGAAGTTTAATGATGGACTTAGTCCCAGAGATCCCTAGAGGAATGAAAGATGACCATTTATTGTGTATAAACAAAGATACTAAAAGGCCATATCTTAAGCAAAAGGAGAATACTGTGATGTCAGTGAATGGAAAAAGACAGGAATGAGTAAAATATAGAGGATCAAAGGCACATTTCTTTGGCCAGCGCAGTATTTCCAGATCACAAAAGTATAAAAAAGTAAAATACAGAAGGCAGAGAAGATGAGCAAGCTGATGGGAGAAGGTCAGATAGATGCAGGATGCCTAAATATATAGTCAACTGAGCTCAAACCCTAAAAACATAGGGATGTTTCAATAAACACTGGTTACAACAATATTCAAGATGGTGTGATGATTTTAATGACAGTAATAATGTCATCTGTTGGCAAGAAGAAACAATAGTAATCAAGAAAGATCAATGCAAAAATTATAAAAGAGAGACCTGGGAAAATTTCTATTAGCAAAAATAAGGCGGGCATTAGAGGTAACCAGACCTGTAAAGCAGGTAATGATAGAGCAATGGCTATAAATATATGAAAGAATAAGCAATTGAGAAGAAGTTTGTTACGAACTGAATTGTATGCCACCAAAATTCATGTATTGAAGCCCTAAGATAGGGCTTTTAAGGAAATAATTAAGGTTAAAATGAGGTCCTACGGTGGGGCCCTAATCCCAAAGGACTGGCATCCATTTATAAAGTGGAAAAGAAACCAGGAGCACGCACACAGAGAAAAGGCCATTTGAAAACACACTGAGATGGTGGACATCTGCGACCCGAGGAAAAAGGCCCCAGGAGAAACCAGCCATGCAGGCACCTTGATCTTGGACTTCTGGCCTCCAGAACTGGAAGTAAATAGATTCTCTTGTTTAAGCTACCCAGTCTTTGGTATTTTGTTATGACAGACCAAGCAGACTAATACAGAGACCAACCCCAAAGACACTTGCCTCCGAAAACACATATTCGTGCAGTTTCTGTCATTGAGAGAAGCAGTCTGCTTGGAAAGAGTCTAAGGGAAGGAGAATGCCCTCCCCAATTTAGGCTCTTATAATGAACGAAGTACACCAAGCTCCTAGTATCACCATGGCAATTGAGACCTTTACTAAGAATTTTAAAGGATGCAAACCTGGCCCCCGATATTTGGACACTGTAACACCAAATATAGATATTTGGAAACCTCAGAATATAAGGCTGATTTTTTTTCTTTAGCTTCTTTATCAGCACCAATCCAGCCAAAAAGTTGGATTTATTCCATTAACAGTTCTACATCTATCAGAAAAGTATAAGACTAAGGCAGAAACAGCTACAAAATTTCAGTTATTTAATTCTAACAAAGTTGTTTGTCTCATTCACAAGAATTCCATGTAGCAAACTCAGGGATATAAGCTAGAGAGGCCAATATATTTCATTCCTATATCAGAATACAGGCCTATGTGGTTGAGAAAATAAAAGGTCAAGTGCCAGCAATTAAAAGTTTAAGCCAGGAACAAAACAAAACAAAACAAAAACCCTTAAGCCAGAAAAAGGCATATAACACCTGTGTTCTCAGCCCATTGCCAGTAGTCACTGGCTCCACCTACCAGCAAAAATTGTGGGGAAGCCTCATTCTCTCAAATGCAACCGTGGGTATATCACAATCCCTTGGAGGGCTTGTTGAAACTCTGATCTCCGGGCCCACCCTTGAACTTTGATTCTGATGGAGAGGACTGAATTTGCATTTCTAGCAAGTTCACAAGAGAGGCTGACGCTGCTGGTTCTAGGCACCCCCTTTGCAAACTCCTATTAGATCAATGGTTCTCAATCCTGGCTGCACATTAGAATCACCTGGGCAGCTAGTAAAAAAAATATGTGCTGAGACCCTACCCCTAGACAGGGATTTAATTGGACAAGAGTGATACCCTGCCATCTAAAAATACCCCTGTGCAGCCAGGATTTCTAGTTCATAAGAACATAATTTAAGTATGGGTGGTGGGGGAGTATTCTTCCAAGGGCTCATACTACAGATGAACAAGTTCATTATCACATAGAACAGTGGCACCTTCAGGCTTAAAAAAACCCCAATGTCCTGGTTCCCAGGCGGTACCACTTCCCTTAATGGGACAGCACACAAAACAAGTAGTATTGTTTTATTTATTTTTTTTAAAGATTTTATTTATTTATTTGAGAGAGAGAGAGAGAGAGAGAGAAACAGCATGAGAGGGGAGAAGGTCAGAGGGAGAAGCAGGCTCCCCGCCGAGCCGGGAGCCCGATGCGGGACTCGATCCCCGGACTCCGGGATCATGACCTGAGCCGAAGGCAGTCGCTTAACCAACTGAGCCACCCAGGCGCCCCAAGTAGTATTGTTTTAAAACCAATTTACCCCTCACATTTCTCTCCGCTTAAAATGCATCTGCCACTCTACAGGCAGAGCCTGGCCCTCAATGCAATACCTGCTGTATCTGGGAGCAGTGGGTCCATTTCCAATTCTGGGTAGCTGAGGATGCAGCCCTGGAGAGGCTACCAGGAAGCTCTCCTTCCATCTCCCTTCCCATCCGTTAACCTGGCCCACCTTGCTCTGGCTCCCTGACCCAGCCCCACATAGGTTCTGTCTCTGCCCCAAGAGCTGGGCCAAAGTGGCTGATGCTGGAGGAGGAGCCCACTTCTAAAGAAATGTAAAAGGACATGAACAAAGCTGCTGTCCGTGTGCCCTTTGGTCCCACATTGACTACATCCAGGCTGCCAGAAGGCACCTCAAAAGGAATCTCATTTTAAGAAGCAACTGAAGGAGATAAAACCAACCTTCCCAACCATCTCAGATTCAGGTCTTCCTCTGCTCCCATTCCCAGCACACACACACAGTGTTCATTTGCCCATTATGGAATTTTACTGAACTCATCAACTCTAAGTAAAAATAAATAAATAAGAGCTGATCTACCGTGCCTTTACAGATTTTGAGCTGATTTAACAGCCATCTGATAAACACGCCCTGCATCTCTAATGGCCTCCGGCCAGACACCTTGGTGTAAAACTAAGAAACATCGCCATCTGCTGGCCAGGGGGCCTATATGCATGGAAATTTCCACCTCCCACCTTCAAACAGCGGCGCCTGCGGAAGGCAGCGTCAGGTCCGGGAATTCTGTGAACAGGTTGAAATTCACAGCCAATCACTGCATTTCTTTGACCAAATTGCGCACTAGAACATGAAATTTTGGTGGACTTTCCAGTGTGTTATGTATGTGTGTAGAGGAGTTGGGGAGGGGAGGCTTTTTGCATTGTACTCTTTTATTTGGGTTTGTTGTTTTTGACCCCCCTTCTTGAAATTCTCAATGTTGAGAATTACACAGGTCCATCTAACCAACATCAACTGAGTTTCTTCCATGCCCTAAGTATCCACGCCAGAAGAATCGAATGACAGGGACTGAGGAGAAAGAAATGGAGAATTTCTCTCTCAGTCTATTGACTGGAAAACTGAGGTTCTGTGCTTTTTATCTCTATACAGCTCTCCAGTGAAACACACAGATGAACCTCATTGGAAGGGGGCTTTCAGCACAACCAGGTGATTTATCCTTAACATAGTGAAAATAATACACTTTTGTGGCTTCTTCTGCACTATATCCTTAGAAAATAGGAGGGGGACACTCCTATGACTGAAAAGAAGGGTGGTTTGGTTGATGATCTCTGTGTTCCTGATTCCTACTTCTTTCCCCCTCTTCTCCCAGTCTTCAGGTAATTCCCCAATCAAGTCCACCTCTCCATCCTCCATCTACTCCGCAGTCCTGACATCTAACAGTAAAAAATGCATAGAAGATTAATAGAAGTAAGAGAGGGAGTGCCTGCCTGCACAGCACGCAAGGTATGGAAGTGGGAATGGTTTTGTCCTTGGTGATGAGGCCTGGGGGTGAGTGATGGTTTCCAAACTGATGATGCTTTCACCCCATGGAGAACCTCAGCAGTCAGCCTCAGGAGTAGCTCCCCCTGTTTTTTTTTTTGTTTTTTTTTTTTTTTTTTTTAAGGAGAGGTGCACAAATGGGAACCTAAGGTCCTCAATCCTGGTTGTGCAGAGCCCTGGGGACAGCTCTTTCTAATTCTCTGTAGCCTCTTCTCTCCACTTGCCACACCTTCCCTACCCAAATAGGCCAAAGAGGAACCCAATCTCACATGACTTAGAGCAGGGAAGGCAGGGAATTCCGTGAATACGTAGAATTAATGCCAGGCTCTAACGATTGCCTGCCTAGAATGAACTGCCTGAGAGGCAGTTTTGCCTGCTTTGTCACTCAGAAATGACTCAACATAAAAACAAGACCAGAGCTCACTGGGAGCATGCAGGGGAGACTCCAAGCCTGCCCATATTGTCATCTGCAGATGGCTAACTATTCTACTTTCCTAGAACACTGGTCCTTGTGGGAGCAACGACCTTTAAAATCGGAGACAGGGGTGCCTGGATGTCACAGTCAGTTGAGGGGCAGACTCTTGTTTCAGCTCACGATCTCAGGGTCCTGGGATCAAGCCCCATGCTCAGGATGGAGCCTGCTTCTGGATTCTCCCTCTTCCTCTGCCCCTCCCCAGAGCTTGCTCTAAAATGAATAAATCTTTAAAAAAAATAAAAATCCAAAACAGAGCAAGAAGAAAAAGATGATCACACTGGTAAGCCCAAGGTCTTCAGAAGGAAGGTAATTTGCCCAAGTTAACATAGCGTAGAAGCGGCAGGGCTGAGTCTCCAGCCACTTAGACAAGACTTCCCACTATAATCTGCCTCTTTGTCACAAAATAGGGTAGTGCCCCTGGCCATAAGAAAATTTTCACACTGATCATCTTGAGAAGCCCTAGACTTTTTTTTTTTAATCACCCTACCTTAATCGACCCTCTAACTCCAGGACCTCCTTTTTTTGAATGTCTCCCTACATCAGAGGACAGCAATTAAAGTAATTCATACTGAAGCATTAGAGATCCAGGTCACATAAGTATTTTTCAGCATTGAGGGTGGCATTTCTAATAATAAGCACCCAAGAGGAAAGTACAGGGAAATAGGCCATCTTCTATAAAGAAGTCTGTATTGTTCAGCAAGCACTACCTTGGATTCTGAAAGCAAAATGCTGGAGGTGATATTCTTGATGTGACCCTTGAGATCTGAGAAAATCATTCAACCTCTGGTAGTGTTGTAGTAAGGATAACAGAAGTTAATTCAAATATGGTGTTTTGAAGAGTGTGTGGCACATGGTAAGCAGTCAATATTAATTTTTGTTTTTCTTATTACTGAGTAACCAGCTGTTCATCGTGACTATGGGAGAAAAACTACATTTTTCTCATTCCATACTCATTTTGTAGCAATATTCCTTCCCTCCCAGGATAAAGAATTAAAAGGAAAAAAAGCAACAATTAAGTCCTTAAATCTCTTATAAGGAAGTTCTAAAGTGAGCTAACATTCAGAATAAGTATGCTTTACAACCGAACCCAATAGCGAACCCCTCTGCAAAGCTCTTGTTTCTATTTTTCCCCCAAATGATAGTGTTTGTTTTCAGCAATAATTAGAAACATGATTCAAAAACCTGTATGGGTCTCAAGAGACGATCCTGGAATCAGAACCCAGCCACACAGGAAAGACATTTGAAATCAAGTTACCTGAAGGTTTGTGAATATGCGGTGAATTCGAGATAGATGCAGAGCCTAAAAGTGAGTTTTCTGGTTGTACCACTCCTGGAGCTATTTTTATTCATATAGAAGTATTACAAGACAAAGCTTATGAAGGGATGAATTATTCAAATTATTAGATGAACTGGATGAACATTGAATTATTTGTGGCGTATGTCTATTTGTCAAGGTTGAGGTTCTACCCAGTTCACACATTTTCCATAGTATGTGATCAATCCATACGGCCACTCTCTTGTGTGTCTTCCCAGCTGCTTGATGTTTGGTTCATGCAGCCCTGCCCTTTCTAGAACCACCCACTGCCCCTGAATCTGACCACCAAACCTCACAGGTCATTTGTCTCCACCATCAATTCTTCCTTTCCTGAGCTCAGTTTAGTGAGCCTTCCCTGTTCAATCCTCCAAGGACATCTGTGATATCTAGGTACACAAGATCCCCTGAAGGTAAAACCTAATATGAAATCTGGTAATATGGACTTAACTTCCCTGGAGGTTATTTTTGCACTTGAGGTCTACACCCCCAAAATTCACCCCCAAAATCATTGCTTTTGACGCACGGGTGTACACCCGATTTTCTATTTGTTTGGCACCAGAAGCAGGTAACATTTTTAAAATGACAACTGGTCTTTCATTGTGATTCTGAACTAGCAACTAGATTTTTCTTTGATGAAACCAATAGGGAGGGTGAGTGGTACTTGATTGTTTCAAGAACTATTCTACTGTGGGTCAAACTGATCTATCTGAAATTCTTTTGTAGGATACTTCATTCTGACAAACTGACCTGGATTTCTGTGGCTTTGCCCAACTTAACTAGGTAAGAAAGTTATGGTCAACCTATCTGAACAAATCTATCAGTTTGAATCATCTGCAACCAATTTCAACCAACGCAGGTGCCTTCACTCTTCAGAAGTCTGCTCACATGTTTGTCATTGCTGTGAATTTTAATCAAATGCAATTCTTCAAAAGGCTGAGTCCATCTCAAAATCCGTTTTCAGTGAACGATGGCGAGTAGGTGTATGGAGGCTGTTTCACATCCTTGTTTTGAAGTTTTTTCTTACTTTGAAAGGTCAATGTGCATCTTCCCACCTTTTGGTCTTAGGGAGCACAAGTCTTCCAAATTTTTATGAGCTCCCGCTGGAGTTGTGGGAGCTATCCACTGCAACATCAGTGTGATTTGTGTAGCATTAATAGCCCTTTTGTTCCACGAACTTCAATTCCCTTTGAAATAGAAGAGTATTGAACTCACCATTTCATATGGAGAATGGAGGAAAATGTACGCCTGGATGTGAGCTTATATGCTATGGTTATTGATACTGACATCAAGATCACACTCCATGCCAGCCCTTGGGCTCCAGGGAGCTCAGAGCATTGATTTGGGGAATGTAGGATGTGTTACAGGTCAGACTGAAAAGCATGAAATTACAACACTGATCTTACTAGCAGGGTTCTGTGGGTTGCTTCTACGCTGAAACACCTGCCCATTTAACCAGCCAGAACCAAAATTTTGCACACATATTTAAAGTCTCACATGTGAGTAAGTGTTGTAGCAACAAACGGGTTTTCAACTTTGAGCCTCTCTTACTACAAAAATAAAAAGCAGTATCTAGTCTGGGTCAGTATTTTTAAAGGAATTTTGTTTCTTATTGCTGCCTCTCAAACCGATGATAGCAGAATAGGAGTGAAGTTCATAGGAAAAAAAACAATAGTTGCTTTACTTCAAAGTATGCTCTAGAGGAACTTTTCAACAGAACTCAGCCTCCTCAAGTTAATGCAAAAGGAGAACTGCGAAGAATCAAATTATTTCCAGAAAGCAGAAGTTAAAGGCAGGCCAACAATCACCATATGCTCAATAAAGGTGAACTGAGCTTTAAATATGTGAAGAAAAAAAATTGATCTTGTGTTGATTGCCACCAGGCTCTACCCTACTAAACTAACCCTCGAAATCCCCCCTGCCTCAGCCACTCTTTTGCTCCCCAACTTCCAGATCAATTGCCAAATTTCCATACCCAGCTCTCAAGGGCCTCCTAACGGAGCCCCCATTAATTATCCAGCCTCTCTTAAGCACCAGGCTGCTCCCCACCCCATTACCTCCATCATGAAGTCCTTGCTTGCTGCCCCCCAGCCCAGCATGCTGTCAGTTGCTCAGTTAAGCAACCAAAGGCTATTTTTATTGGGCCCTAACTAAGCCATGTCCTGTGTAAGGGCCTGTTGAGGCAGACAAAAAAAATAAGCTACCATTCTTACTAGGAAGGGATTTCTAAAAGGAAAATATTCTGGGATAGGGTGATGCTTGTCAAATTTTGTTTAACAGTGACTGGGGAATCCTCATCAAAACTCAAGTGCCCTAAAGGAAGTAAATAAGCATTTAGAGAGTTTAGTTTGGGTCAAATTATTAAAGGATCTTGAATAAATCATACTGCTCTTTCAACACTCAACTCAAACACAAACTCTCCTATTCACTTGAGAAACCTACTTTTTCCAGAGTTCTTTAAAACCCAGTCAAAAGTGCCATCTTTTTCTTTTCTAATCTCTTAAGTATTAAATTATGGTCTGCACTGTACATATGCTCTCAATTTTAATGCATTTTGCCTCATTTTCCAGTCAGCTTTTTACCCATTTTATTGAAGTAAAATTTATACACCAGTTAACCATTTTAAGTGTACTCAATGATTTTTAGTAAGCATAAGGAGTTGGCCAACTATCACAGAATCTAGTTTCAGAATATTTTCACCATTCCCAAAAGGAAATCTCATCAACCATTTGCTGTCACATATTCATCCCCTGGCCCCAGACAACTACATATTTAATTTTCATCTCCTGACATTCACCTTCTCTGGGACATTTCCTATGCATGGAATCATACAATATGTGGTCTTCTGTGTCTTCTCCCACTTAGCCTAATGTTCTTGAGGTTCATCCACACTGTAGCACGTGTTGGTTACTCTCTTTAATTGGCGAATAATATTCCCTTGTATGGATACACCGTGTTTATGTGCACATTCACCAGTTAATGGACATTCAAATTGTTTCCCTCTTTGGGCTACTATGGATAATGCTGCCATGAGCATTCATAAACAGATATTTGTATGGACACATTTTCATTTCTCTTGGGTAGATACATAGGAGTGGAATTGCTGGATCATATAATAAATCTATGCTTAACATTTTAAACTACCGAACTGTTTTCCAAAGTGGCTGCACCATTGTATGTGTCCACCAGTCAGGCATGAGAGTTCCTAGATTTTTAATCTAATGGGAATTTTTGATGAAAAAAAGTTGGAATACCCTGTCAAAAGTATTTTTTACCAAAAGCACTCTAAAAACACATGCGTCGTTTTTCACTTTACATAGGGCAAAGATGAGGGGAGAGAAAACAAAAACAAAAACAAAAACAAAAACTCCCCACCATGAATTGGTCTTAACAAGCCTAGGAAAATACAAGAAACAAACTACTAAAATGGAGACTTTATATAAAGTATCTACACAAATATAACTGTTTCTTTTAATCTAACTTTCAAATTATCAATGCAGCCTCAGCCTCCACAGAAAGATTAATCTTACTACTTTATAAGTCATGCCATATATAATGTCACAGGGTTTTTGTTGTCAAGAAGAGGTCAATCTGAGTTAAAGATCGCAATTACAGAATATTTGAAAAGAACTACGAATAATTTTAAATTCATGCAGCCTCACCAACTAGAAGATAATGCCAACTCCTCAGTACAATGGTGAATGCCATCCACGCTGACCCCTGCTCAGCTTTCTGACTTTATATACTCCCAGGGTCAACTTTATCAGCCATGCTCCAGATTCCTGAAGGTCTCTAGGCTTTTGCTGTTTTTTTTTTTTTTTTAATGTGCTGAATTCAAAAGCCAGCCTTCCTAGATTTTTCCCCAGTCTTGGGCCTTAATACCTTTCATTAATATATATTTCATTAATATATCTAGTATAAAATTCTTCACCTATATCTCATTTAATTGCATAAAGTGGGTATTATTTTACAGATGACAAAACCAAGGTTTAGGGAATCTGTATGAGCTGCTATGCATCGTACAAATAAACAGTAGAGTCAGAATTCAAACCCAAGTTTCAAACCCCAAAATTCCAGGCTCTTCACCTGGGCATTGCCCCACCCTCTAGTTTTACCTTATTTCACTGTTATTTAATCCTTCCTTGGGTTCTTCTGAGTGGTTTATTTCCAGTCCTCTGCTACTGCTTGTCATTGCCAAGGAAGCAAGGATTCCATTTCATTAAATTTCTGTATTCCTGAACTTCCTAGCACAGAGCCTTCAGTTGTTGAGATTTGGTAAAATTGTGCCAAATGGATACAGACCTATGATCAATAGGCCACCAACCAGACCTTCTAGAATACCACTTTACTCAACACATTCCCTTGCATCTAACTAGTTGATATCAAAGGCTCAAAACAAGTTTTTTTAAATTCAAATTGCCGTTTACATTAAAACTCTATCAGAAACAGAATAGAAGTAAGTTTCATTGAGTTCTGCCCAAATTATCATTATTTCAAAAGTGAGGAGTTTGACATTTCTGAAGCCGTGACATAGAAATTTATTGTTACTGGGACACCTGGGTGGCTCAATCAGTTAAGCGTCCAACTCTTGGTTTCGGCTCAGGTCACAATCTCATGGGTCATGGGATCGGCCCAGGCAGGCTCCATGCTCATCACGGTGTCTGCTTGAGCTTCAGATTCTCTTCCTCTGACTCTCCCCTTTCCCCCAACTAAAATAAATATTTTTTAAAAACAAAAATTTACTGCTACCATGAATACAAGAGAAAACCTGGTTCCCAGCTGGTTTTCAAAATAAGAAAAGAGAAAGCCACCAAGTACCAGCACAGTGCTCTAATTCACACGGTTAACTAGCAGCAAACCAGTCCTGTGACTCGTGGCCATTACATGAGGTACAAACAATCTGATGTTGTGTGGGGAGCTAGGGAGCTCTCAGGATGGTTTCCAACTCTTTTGCCACTTCTATGACCTTGGCCAAGTCACTAAACTAACGCTCTCTCTCCCTCTGTCTATAAAATAAGGATAATGCAGCTATTTGAAAAGCACTTTGAGTCACTGATTAAAGATGCCATTTAAAGTACCGGGTGCCATTCCATAAATAAATGAAAAAAAAGGTAACAAGAGAAAAACTGCAGTCAATCACCCAGTCTCGTCTGTCCCCAGTCTCTCCAGGCACTAGGCAAGCACTTAGTCACATCGAAGGATGAAGCTAAGCAGAGGATGATTAACCTTGGATCAAACCTCCTCAGCACAAAATAATTGAAATATTCCATTGCAATCTCCCTCACATACTATTTGGTGGAACACATGATTACTTCCAGATTATTTTGCCTTTTTCTTTTAATTGGGGAAATATGATTGAATTATTTTGAGCAGTATATAGCCAATTGGATATTTGACAATGACCTTGAAATTGTGTCTGAACATAGGGAAAACTGCACAGTCCCCAGACGAGGACAACTGGGCAGTTATTATTTTGAATGTTGCTAGGGTATGTGTGAGGAATGATCCACTAATACGGTTCAGTTAGGAGAGGACTGTGTGCCTTGTACAAAACCCTAGGGAGAATTCAATAGACCAGTTCACTTTTGTTCTCTGTTGTGACACTATAACAATCGTTATCCTGAATGGCTGAAATAAATGTTAGGTAAGTTCACATATAAAATCAATAAGTAGGACTAACAGAGTAAAAGCAAGTTTTGACTTTTCCTTTCCTTATCCTTTGTCAATTTAGTGGTAAGCTCAGTAATGGAATGGAAAAGTCATTTAGGAGGCTGTCAAAAGGTGAAAATAGAGTAAAATAGAGGTTTAGAGATTTGACCTATAGTCACTCAAACAATTCATTAATACTTAAGTACGATGCATAATATTCAGTGGACAGAGCCTGCCACAGCATTTGGTAAATGTGGGCACTCAATCAAGAACAAATTAACACAAAAGAAAAAATTGTGTTCATTACTTTTGAATCAAGGAATGAGCTACAATTTTAAGAGAAAATCAGTCTCTCTTGATTTGTTGATATACAGAGAAATTGAACATCATGGGTCTACTTTTTAGAACACAAGTTCCAAATGGATTCAAACTTACATCTGTATCCAAAAAGGACTTATCTCCCAAATCCACCCCGAGTTACTCACCCACTTCACATGCAGTGCACCTGCCCTGGTATGGCTACCCTTCTTTCCTCTCCACTGACAGAAATAGTATTTGTTCTCTAGGCTCCAGTTTCAAGCTCACATCTTCCAAGATCCCTCCTTGGAAGTATGGTCTCTTGAACTTCTGTAAGCCTTATTCCGTCACATATATAGCAGCTTTTTTCATTCTTTCATTATCTTTGTGCATATGAGTGCCTCAAGCACAGTGTATCAATCTTTGATTCAGGACAGCTTTTTTAGAAGACTCCACAACCCCACATAACAATGCTGTACATCTGGGAGAAACTGAGAAGTGATGGAATAAAGGGAGGAAGGGGAGGAAGGAGGGAAGAAAGAGTAAATAGGAGGGAAGAGAAGAAGGGGAAACTGCCAGGCCAACACAACCCTATATTGTGACCAACATCACAGACTGAGGAACCAGAAAATATTTTCCTAATAGGCAACTCTTTCTAGGTAATTAAAATAGAGTTAAGGAATCATCTCATGAAGGTGAGGATAGTTAATAGTCGATCTGTATAAATTACATATATAAGACATTTTCCCTTCTAATTATCACATGGTGTGGTTAACATATTCTAGGCCAGTCTGGTGTGTGCATGCATGTGTGTATTGGGGGTGTTTCTGGTGGTGTTTGGAAGGGATGGCATGAACGCCTCCCCCAACATCACCATCCTATCCAAGCCCACGCTCACTAAACAGCATATGTTACACTTTAGTTGTAGAGTGGAAGAAAACAGATCCTTGTTTTCAGCAGAGCAAGTGTTTTCAAAGACATGAGGTAGAGGAGAGAGCTCCCCATCCAGGGGAGATTTTTAATCTCCCACCGTTTCAGTTACTGGTGAGAGATAAAAGGAGGGAAGGATGGAACCAATTTTAGAAAAGCCTTGAGTGAAGCTAAGGAATTTCTATTTTATCCTATGAAGAGCTATAAATAGACTTTCACACAGGGATGTGATTTAAAGAACTACGCTTTGCTCCTAAGAACTAGGACCCAGGTTGTGGGGTGATGGAAGACCAGCATCATAAAAGAATCAGGCAGGGAGACTGAAGGGGGAAAGAATGTTGGGAGAAGGCCCATGAGAACTGAAAAAAGACAGCATCAGCAGGTCCCAGAGACATTCCTGAGTGAGACACAAGAGAATCTAGTGACTGGTTAGATGCTGATGGCAGGCGGGGGGAAAGAAGCCATGCATGTGCCCAGATGTGCACAGCACAGGCTCTGCCATGTGTTCTGGGCAGCTGGTCCTGGAGGCAGGAAGTAGACAGGCCTGATGTGGACAACAGCCTTCTGCATGGTTTTCCAAAGGATAGCTAGGATTTCTCTGTATGAGAGGTTCATATTACAAAGGACAGAAGAGGGGTCTATTCCAGAAGCAAAGAGGGAAGACATGACAGGGAAGGCGAGAACAGATATGTGCCAACATGGCCCCTATGAGGAATGGCCTGTGCAATTCATTTGTTCTCTCGGAATATTTCTCTATGTTGCATTTCCTCTGGCTCCTCCTAAACTTTTAGCAATATCTGTCACTCAGCATAGTCTTGGGCCAAGGGTGCTCTCAGGACTGAGGCTAATGTTGCCCATTTTTCCCATGGAAGCCAATAGGGCAACAGCCATAGGGAGAATGGAAACCTCATTTCCAAGCAGTGGTCAGCAGCAAGGTGAATGGAGCACTAAGGGGCAGCAAAGTGATCGTGAGGACGCTAATGAGAGAAGAGGAGATGGCTTCAGTCCGAATGGACTCAGGAAGTGATGGGAGAAAAATCCTGTCCCTTGTAAATGTTAGTGACCTTTACCAAGGGAAGAACAAAGGTGAGATTCTCATGCCAATTAAGTAGGTACTGTCCTGATAGTGACACCAGAATCAATACACTCTAGTACTGGATTCATATACCTGAAATTCTCCTGTATTTATTAAAGAACAATTCTGTAGAATGTTATAGAGGAAGAGTTGGCAAACTACAACCATGGGCCAAATCCAGACCACCACCTGCTTTGTAAAGAAAGCTTAATTATCGAGGACATATTGTAATGAGCACTGGGTGTTATATGCAAATAATGAATAATGGAACACTACATCAAAAACTAATATGGTGACTAACAGAACATAATAAAAATAAATAAATAAATAGCAAGCTTAATTGGGGGCGCCTGGGTGGCTCAGTCAGTTAAGCATTTCCCTTTGGCTCAGGTCATGATCTCAGGATCCTGGGATCGAGCCCCATGTTGGGCTCCCTGCTCAGGATGGAGTCTGCTTCTCCCCATGCTCCCCCACTCCAGGTCATGCTCTCTCAAATAAATAAAATCTTTAAAAAAAATAAAGTTTAACTGAAGCACAGCCGTACCTGTTTGCTTTCATATAATCTACAACTGCTTTCATGCTGTAATTGCAGAGGTGAGTAATCATGGTGGAGACCTTACCACCCAGAGACCCTAAAATATGTACCATCTGGCCTCTTACAGATAGTTTGCTGACTCTTGTTACAAAGAAAGGGGCAAGAGTGTTTAACCAGTACTCAGGAGACCTGGACCCAGTCTCAGTTCTACCAAATCATGTGTCCTTGGGAAATCACTTAATATTTCTAAGTTTAGGCTTTCTAATCTGTAAAATGAAGCTATTGGCTAACATACCTGCATGACAAGGTTTTGATGAAGCTCAAATGTGAGGCTATAAGGATACTTGCTCTATACAAATATATGTGAATGTTCCTATTCAACCACACCAGAGGGCATTGTTAGAAATTATGCTGTCAGACGTTTTTTGAAAAATATAATGTTGAAGTGGTCATTTAGGAGGTTGTCATGCATGACGAGGTTGGGTTACAAGTTTGCTCATGTATGGATATTTGCAACTTGGAATTCATTTCTCCCTAGAAATAGAATTACAAAGAAACCTTGCTGCATCCTGCCTTTGCCTCGGACTCCAGTCACACGGACATACTAGCAGTTGTCTCCACATAGAGCTGCATGTACCTCCTGTGCCTTTGCCCATAGCAGGGCTTGATCTGAACCCCTCCTCCAACCAGCACCTCCCCCACCCCTCTTCAGTCTGAAAAACTCACTGAGCCTTTGAAAGCAGCTTAGGGGTCACCCAAGCAGGAAGCTTTCCCCAACTCCCCTGTCCCTTAGTACAATCCGAACACCCAGTGTGCATCCCTGTCATCTTTCAAGGATGATAATGAGTTGTATGTTTTTTTCAAATATTTATACAAAAAGGACTTTCTTCATGGTGATACAAAAGCCAAATGTAAAGCCAACGATGCTTACTGTATTATCTTACAAGACTGTTAGATATTCTAAGAATTAGCTATTAGTTGCAATTCTATGAAACATGTTTTTCGTACTTTTAAATTTCATTTAAGTTTTCTTATAAACTTTCACTATTTTCCAGGAAATTCTCTGTGGATCACAGTCCCTAATTTCCCCATCTATAGTTGGATTAGTTTCAGGACAAGCAACCTGACCCAAGATGAGCCCAAGAACTTTAGAATGAGAAAGAAGCATCTGGTTGCCCAGACTAACACATGCACAGTTAGGAACAGTCTGTGCTCACATTTCCTGCCCTGTAAACCAGAGAAGCTGAAAAAGTCAGTCTGTGGGGAGACAGACTAAAGCAGCAGACAGAGCAACAAGAGAAAAAAGTGAGGCCGTATCCTTGGTCTCAATACCTAGCACATTTGTGCCCTTGGGTCTTCCCAGTAAACTTCTCTTTTTGGCTCCCCTCCCCACATTTTTTTTTTTAAGATTATTCATTTATTTTAGAGAGAACGTGCAAGCAGAGGGAAGGGTAGAGGGAGAGAATCTCAAACAGACTCCCCGCTGAGCATGGAGCCCTACGTCAGTGCTCCACACTGGGGCTCGGTCTCACAAACCACGAGATCACAACCTGGGCCAAAATCATGACTTGGACAGTTAATCAACTGAGACACCCAGGCACCCCTGACTTTCTTTAAATAGAGTTCCTTGGGTGCAAGTCTGAACCAAGCCAGAGATGCTGCTCCAGCCGTTTCCACAGAAACCTAGGGTCCTAACCCCACCCCGTAGGTGTGAACAACCCCAGTCTGGGGAAGCTGTGCAACAATTTAAGTAAAGCTTGAACTGGGTCATCTATTCATGCCCACGTGTGGTCTGTCATCATGTAGAACAGAGCCCTGGGTAGGAAGAGAAAGGGTATGGCCTTAGATCAGGAGCTAAACTTAAACCAGTCATTCTGAATTATGAAGATGTATTAGCCAAAGAGGGAGAACAGAATGTGTTAGAATTCACTAGCTTTGTGTGCAACTGTTAAATATATAGACACAGGGACTATAAGCTTCCATTTTTCTTACCTTGATGCTCTAAGTATCAGGGGCAGACCTAACACATTGTGATAAAGAAGAACTTTGATTCAACTACAATAAAGTACGTACCATGCTCCTAGGACTACACTAGGCTCTGTGCAGGGCTTAAAATTCTATGTCATGAAAGATGCTGAATTTCATGAGCTACCTTCCCAGGAATAGTCAAATTCTTATACGTCATACTAAACCAGTGCCAGTTATAGAAAGATCCAGGTTGAAACAAAACTAAGGAGATCAGGGGCACCTGGGTGGCTCAGTCGTTAAGCGTCTGCCTTCGGCTCAGGTCATGATCCCAGGGTCCTGGGATCGAGCCCTGCATCGGGCTCCCTGCTCCACGGGAAGCCTGCTTCTCCCGCTCCCCCTGTGTTCCCTCTCTGTGTCTCTGTCAAATAAGTCTTTACAAAAAATGTTTAAAAATTAAAAAAATAAACTAAGGAGATCAGTTAGCACCTTGTGTTTGGGTATAGGTCTCTTTATTTTTACTCTTTTTAAGATTTTATTTATTTATTCATGACAGAGAGAAAGAGAGAGAGAGAGAGAAGCAGAGGGAGAAGCAGGCTCCCAAGGATCAGGGAGCCCGATGCGGGACTCGATCCCAGGACCCTGGGATCATGACCTGAGCCGAAGGCAGACGCCTAACCATCTGAGCCACCCAGGCGCCCATGGGTATAGGTCTCTTGACAGAATAAAGGAATATGGTTTTATATTTTAAGAATTATTCCCACTGTCCTTAACTATGGACACAAACTATTAACAATGGAATCTAAATATACATCCAGTCATCCTAACTCATAGAATCTGATCCTGTCAATTTTGCCTGTTTTAGGATGAGAATAGGTAATTTGCCTTACTCTTTAATTTAATTATGACCATTTGCAATTCATTTGATAAAAATCAGTAAATTTCATTTGCCCAGGCCTAAAATGCCAACCGACTTTAACATTCTGCCTGAGTGAATAGGGCTTAATATTCTTATAAAGATTTCAATCAATTTATAATACAGAATGAAATCATAGAAATGTAACTGAAATAAAACCAGACTACTAGGGTGGGAAGATGCAACCCTAGGATCCTTTAGCTCAACTCCATCACTGCCCCTTTAGAGACAATAAAGTTGAGCCCCACAGAAGGGAAGTAACTGGCCCAAAATAACAACTTGTAATTGACAATCCTTACTTTATTTTTTATCCATCTTTAAATATCACAAGTCTATTTTAAAACAGTTACTTTTTAAATTTAAAAACAAAATGTCATCTAAAAATAATTCATAGGACACTAAAAATATTCTAAGCAGCTTGGAAATCAGTTTTCTGCTAAATGACTTTTCAACAAATATTCCTTTAATGGTATCATTTCTACACTTAGCATGAAAACTTTCCTCAAATTTATTATTTACATAAGTGCTTCTAAGTAGCCTTGAAATATCTTCCTAAAGTAGTACTCTTTATCTCTGGCTTGGACCATGCCTCCTGCTTGACTTCAGAGTATGTAGTACTGTTTTAATGATCCTATTAGGATTTTTCTGCAATTATTGTACACATTTAGGAAAATATTTGGTGGTCGCCACAAAGAAAAAAAGTGCTAAAAATAAAGAATTTAGGGGCACCTGGGTGGCTCAGTCAGCTAAGCGGCTGCCTTCAGCTCAGGTCCTGATCCCAGGGTCCTGGGATCGAGCCCCACACATCACGCTCCTTGCTCAGGGGGAGCCTGCTTCTAACTCTGCCTGCCGCTCTCCCTGCTTGTGCGCTCTGACAAATAAAATCTTTTTTTAAAAAAATAAAAATAAAGAATTTAAATTTACAAACAGCCTAATTCCAGCAATACTGTAACACACATATAAAAAATGAAAGACAAAAAACCTGGGTGCAAGGTTTAAAAAAAATCCAGTCATGATGTCAAGTATTGGATGAAAACTGACCAGCAATCAGGATTGTTCAGAGGTGGGCCATGGAGCATCTGCCCTCCAAGAACTTTTAATAGAAGCACCTTGGGGAGACACTAGTTCCTAATACAAGAAAGCACATAAGTAATAAAAACAAAAATTAGTGTCATAGGAGTTGAAGAGAAAAAGATGAACATGGGATATAGTCGTCAGAGACAATAGAACAAAAAACAGAACCTGGGTCTAAAAAAAAAAAAAAAATCAGGCCAACAAATGAACTGTGAAGGCATTTTTTTTATTTCACTTGTGGGTCTCATTGCCTCTTGAAGTCTCAGCTTCCTAGCTGTAAAAGTGAAACAAAGAGCATTCCCCGCATAGGACTGATGACTAAATTAGATGCAGTGCATAGCACGGAGTCTAACTCTAGTTGGTAGCGGATATTAGGTTTGTCTCGCACTTGTTCCCCGGCAAAAGTCAGAATGGAAAATGCCATCATGTTACCCGACCTGCCCCCCTTGCCACAGGGATTGGTGTCCTCCAGCGGCACCCGATCTCAACTGGTTTGGTCATAATATCTCATTCCCTAACCGGTCCTCTAGGTGAACAAATGATCCAATCAAAACCAAATTATTACCAAATTATTTTTTGAACCTCAGCCTAAGGAAAAAGCTCCCATCCCCTCTGGCAACCTACTGTCCGGGTTTTGCTGGGATTGAAGGATTTGACAGGAGGCAGGACATTGAGCATTAAAACTGGGAAGATTTCAGGCAAACACACAACTGTTGATCACCAGCTGGAAAGACATGAACCCCAAACAGCCAGTCTCCAGCCAAAACAAAAACAAACAAAATGGAGCCAATATACAGAGAGAACAAAGAGAGGAGAGGAAGGAAGTGCTGATGGGCTGTTAGTCTTTAGACTGAACTGCTTTTCCAAGCCAGCCACTCTTCTGTGTACTCCTGTCTGATCTGACACTATTCCAGTGGTTCTCCTTGCACTCCTAGTGCACAAGGCCAACTCCCCAGGCTCAGCTACTACTCTGATTTCTGGTGAATGATTTGGGTGTGCAGACAGGTAAACGTCCGCTTGGGAAAGAAGTATTTTTTCAAAATGATTAACATGAAACTCTATGCAGGTTCAAAAATAGGAAGTTCTCCCTGATTATTCCTTACATTCAAAACTGTTCAGAGCTGAAAGATAAACCCAAACAATTATCAACGGATTTAATTCGTTCCCATTCCAGAATTTATTGGATAATTTTCAGCTCTTGGGGCGCCTGGGTGGCTCAGTCTGTTAAGCAGCTGCCTTTGGCTCAGGGTCCTGGGATCAAGCCCCAGGTCTGGCTCCCTGCTAGGTGGGGAGTCTGCTTCTCCCTCTCCCCCGCCTTCCACCCCTCCCCCTGCTTCTGCTCTCTCGCACATGCTCTCTCTCTCTCAAATAAATAAAAGTCTTAAAGTAATAGTATCAAGCATTGTTCTAGACTTTGTGTCCTTTTCCATGCATTGGAGAAATGTACATAAAGACACTGCATTAGTTCACAGTTACTTGGGGATGAGGCACTTCTTAACCACCACTCAGACTCAACCAAAAGAATCAGCTTCCATCTCGTTACTAAGCACACATTTACTTAACATGAATACGGGCCTAGTTTGAAGGGCTGGGTGTCCGTTAGTAAGCAAAAGAGGCTGAGTACCTGGACCTCAGGAGGTAGAATGATACGTAATTCTCTGGGAATAGGAAAGTTATGAGTAAGGCTAAGGGAAAATACAGAGAAATATTGCAAGGGGAACTATTAATCAGCAGCTTTTTCAATGTCTGAAATTATACAATGAAGTCAGCAATATACTCCCACTCTAAAATTAATATAGCCATCTCCATAAGCCATTTATCAAATATATTTTATGAGTCAAACTATATGCTAAGCACTTCTCTTGGATTATCTCATTTCATTCCCATACCTATTAGGTAGATGTTCTAATGTTAGGTCCAGATAACAAGTAAGCCATGGACTTGACGGACTCTCCAGGTCGCCTACTACCTTGCCCTCTAAGGAAGGACTTAGCCATTTACTTCCTTTGGGCCCAGGCATGACCTAGCCCCTTTCCAACCTCACACCTGCAAGCTGGTAGAGCTGCACGTAACATACAAACCTCCAGAGCAGTTTTCAACTTCAGGAGGACCCCCTTCCCCTTTTCCAGATTCGAGTATCAATTCCAAACTCCCTCAGGAATGCATTTCACTTAAGGCAACTGGAAAGAAAGTATGAAAATATTTGGGGCCAAATTTACTTTAGAGAGTGCTTCTAATCCCAAGGCCCAGTGACCCAAGTCTACATGTTTTATAGCAGTTTTCATGTGGAATATATATCATTTCAGAAAACCACCACTAAAGGTCACTGAAATTTACACACAGTTAACAGGTAACAAAACCCAGGCCCTTCTTATCCCAGTCCAGCCCCCTTGCCCCTAGACACACCACATTCACTGCCAGGTCATAAAGTTGGCTTCAGAGGTATTTACCTAAAATAGCAATTCTCCAAATACCCTGCCTCCACTCCATCTAACCCTTAGTAGACCCACATTCCTCGTCTTCCACCACAGACCACCACATAAAATCCAGACAGAGCACTGAAAAAGACTTGGTAGGTGAGCTACGGCAAATCTGCTCTGTGCCTTTGAGATGCTGCTCAAGGAATGAGTGGGTTTTCTCAGCTGCTTCTTCCATCTCCCTCCTCTTCGAGTTACACAAAGGCCATAAAAACCATTAGTGTTTGGATAGAGTGGAAAATAGCAATTTTAAATGATTAAAAAAGAATCATTTAAAAAAATAATTACTATCATCTTTTTATTTGAGAGGAAGAGAAATATATTGTGAATCAATAGAAGCCTTGGCCCACAGTCTCTAAGCCTTATTTATCTGGGAGTTGTTTATCTCCCTGAGTCTTCCCTCAGAGGAAAGAATAATTATTGCTTAATTATAGCAGAAGTCAATTTTCTCTTCCAGTTCTAAAGATGACTCATAGTTCTTTTTACACAAAATAGTATCTTGGGGTGGGGGGGTGAAAAATTTTAAAGCCAAAGTATTAAAGGAGCTGAAGGCCTCCATCTGGGACAGCAACATGGCATGTGGCTCCTCTAAATGACAACAGAGCCACTGCCCCTTGGTTCTAAGTCTTGCCAGTGAGTGATGTTCACACCTCTAAGAAGTGAAGTCACAGATGCATCTTCCAGCAGGGGCCATCTTTCTGCTGCTTATGACCGCAGGGGCAAGAAGAAATCCCTCTAGAGGAAACCACTGGTCTCTTAAGATGGTTCCAGATGAGCTATCCAGTTCCTGGGCTGTAACTATGCTCAGAGCAACACAGGATCCCATCCAGGTATATTCCATTCTATAGTAAACCCGTGCCCTACAAGCGGATGATTCAATTTCTGCTTACTCTCTATGAACCCGACCTTTAGGCCCCTCAACTATGTTTTCTCAATCTCAAGCCCCAGCAGGGTCTCTCTCCTCTCTCCCCAGCCTCATTAGGAAGATTTAAGGTTCAGCCAGCTCCACTCTAGTCCCGAGTCTTTAGATTCATGAGGAGGACATCATGGTGATGTCATCTGCATTCATTTCCAAGGAAATGGAACAAAGACTAAAAGAAAACTCAGCAAGGGGCCATGGTATTGGATATATCACTTCCTGCACATCTCATTTGCAAGAAATATTATTAGTGTATTGTGTTATACTGAACTTTCCTATAACTTCTAATTTAAAATGTAGACTGAGTTGGGACCTTTCCCAGCTGCCAGGCTTCCTGGGGTTGTGGCGGGGGTGGGGGGGTGAATGTGCAGGCAAATCAAAGGAAAACCAATGGGAAGATTCAGATCTGATACAGAATTGCCTGCTGACTATGAAGCCCCAAAATCTAACATTCACTTTTGGGATCCAGTAAGGAGGCAGACAGGGTTTTCCTTCTGTGCTTGAAGGCAAGAACACCCAGTGTGTTGAAGGGCACAAACGGTGATTCTATAGTGTCAGCAAGGACAGACTCTCAGGCCAGCAGAATCAATATACCCATCAAACACAGGACCTGACAGGGCGCCTGGGTGGCTCAGTTGGTCAAGCAACTGCCTTCGGCTCAGGTCTTGATTCTGGAGTCCCGGGATCGAGTCCCACATCAGGCTCCCTGCTCAGTGGGGAGTCTGCTTCTCCCTCTGACTCTCCCATTCTCTCTCAGATAAATAAAATCTTAAAAAAAAAAAAAAAAAACAACAACACAGGCCCTCACAGCCTGACCTTAGGACCTTCACGTAAGTATCACTCACCTCAGAATACTAATGAATATCATAGCAAAAAAAAAAAAAAAAAAGAAAAAGAAAAAAATGCTTTGCAATTTAAAAAGTAAGACAAATAAGCACTGCTAGGAGAGGTAACATGTCATCATTAACATCTTAGTTTAAATTTATTTAAACAAGAATTAGGCACCTGTGAAAAGGCATGAAGAAGAAAATTCTAGAAAACAGGGCTGATGGCACAGTTTGCCTAAGTGTTTATTTTACCAAGGACGTAGCCTGGCTCAAGATACAGGCACTCTCTCCCACCAAAACCAATACAACAGATCTTGCCCTACATAGCCCACATCTTGAATCAGTTCTTATCTAATCATTAAAGTTGTTTAAGTATCTGCGTGCTAAAGTCTTTGGTAGATGGAAAAAGAAAAGCTTACCATACTGATCTTGTGGTCTGTGGCAGGCCTGATTTTAACAGCATTTTCTGAAGAGAATAGAATAATACTTTTTCATTTTCTCCCTTGACCTATTTTAGCATATTCTGCCCCACTTAATATTTTCCTTCCTTTGCATTCTCCCTCTTGCATGTTATGCAAACGAGCTGCTGAGCTGGAGAAAATAAACCGCATTTGTCTTTCTGCCACCCTCCCTGAAGGGTGGTATAGAAACCAGATGCATGCATTGATCATGCCTCCCACGGTGCATGGATTGGCCTGCATTAGGCACCCATCTTACAGAAAAGCAATGTATTAAAAACACATTAAGGAATTTCAAATTACCCACTCTAGCCCCACCATCTTCCTTAGGACTTCCCATGTCTTCATCCCACCTAGAACTGTCCTAACTAGACCTTGTCTCCGAACGTTCATAAGACCGTTTTATACCTGTTTAGCTCTATCCCCTCCACTACCTAATTCATGCTCACAGCAAACAGGATGGGCTGGCAACGTCTTTCCCTCTCAGTGAGGCTCAGTTTAAATGTTGGCTCTGGGTCACCCAGCTAGTAAGTGGCAAAATTGGGACTAGCATCACGTTTTAGGACTCCTAAATCAAGGCTCTTTCTCATTATGCTGTGTATCTATTTGGGAATGTGCTTCCTATCAATAGTCTGGACCCTACTTTCTGAGACTTTAGATCTGAAAAAAGAACAGCTGAGGAATGATTAACCTATCTATGTGACTGTGATAGACTGAGCCACTGATTTCCAAGATGTCTGATGAAAAGAACAAACAGTCCTTTATTACTTACTTTAATACTTATTTTGTCCATGGCCTGGCAAGGTGTGGCTTGAGGCCTAGCAGTACTGGTGTGACCTGAGAGCTTTTAGAAATGAAGGTTCTCAGGCCCACCCAGATGTACCAAACCAGAGCCTGCATTTTAACAAGACCCACAGGGGATTCATACACACATTACAGCTTGAAAAGCCTTGACCAAGTTGCTCACGAAAACGCTTTCCTTGTTGTTCCTAACTACCTCAATGAAAAACTTATTGTCCGGAGTGTTCCAAGGGGCCACTCAGTGAACAGAGCAGATTCATCCCATGGGTCCTGTCAGACACACAAGAAGGAAAGGTGTCTGGGCTTTGTCGTTCTGACTAAGGAAGTTTGCTGACCCCTGCATCCAGCACTGCTCTTCCCAGGAGACATCACAGCATTTAAAGAGCACAGTGTTTCAATCCAATGGTTTCCCAGTGTTTTCTCTCTGCACTGAGTCAATTCGCCTTCATGTAACTGAACCAAGGCATTTGCACCATTCCAGGGACCTAAGCCCCTTCATTAAAGTAGCACTCTTCTAAAGATTTAATTGTGAGCCTTCTCCAATTTATTACTAAACCACTAGTAAGCTGGTGCTTTGATGGTCCTAGGAATAAATTTCAAGATGTCACATTCAGTCACAACCCACTGTAGGTCCACCCCCTGAAACCTAGAATTACCTCCTTCATCCCTGAAAGTGTCTAATACAGTAGCTGACAGGGGAGTTATGTGGGAACTAGGGATGTTCGTGGCACCAATCAACTGACTACAGAGAGGACTGAACTAAACTGTTCACTTAGACCAGTACCTAAAGAGGGGAGACTGTCCTTTATCATAGTCAATGACACAGATTCAGCTTCACTAACCTACAGGAAGATTTAAGTAGTAGCCGAAAGCAATAAAGCAGAGACATCAGATATCCCAAGCATGGAAATCTATGTAGAGCCTCGGGAGCACGAAAAGAGCAGTTAAAATCCTTTTCAAACAGGGCTGTTTGGTAGAGGTCCAGGGAATTCGACTATAGTGGTCTAGTTAAATAAGACTGTGAGGTAGTTAAAGCTGACCTTGGAGGCCTACCTCCTTTTCTTTACCGTGCCCACTCACCCCACCCCAGGTAGTTTTTCATTCTCATCTTTGATCCTCTTTTTCTGTCCTTTTAAATATTAAATATTCTGTCCTTTTAATACTTAAACATTAAATATTAAATCACTTGTCTTTCCTGCCTTCTCGGACCAAAAAAAAAAAAAAAATTAAAAACAAAAACCAAAAACCAAACACCCCCCCCCAGGAAATAATCTCATTCACTTATATAAGTTACCATCACTCATGCTCTGACATTTTTAACCTTAAACTCTAACAACCCTTCAGAACTCCTAAACTCACCCCCCCGAGGCTAGCCTAGTTAATCTATGTATGAAGCCTAGCTTAGGTAGGAATATGTACTCCCTAACCTTTCAGCAATCAAAGCTCAACACTTTGTTATGAAGAAAATCACTTTCCAGCTAATATTTTTGAGTCACTATTTTGGTGGCTTCTCATTTTGGGAGAAGGCATTCCAGTGGATTATTATACAATACTGAGATTCTTCCTCAATTTTCAGTCAACGTCCTGGAATTATCTCTTTATTATAGTAAGAGAAAGACAGCTACATTATGCTGAGGTCAGAGAGACAAAAATCAAGGCTTATCCTATTTACAGAAGAAAAAGAAAATCAATGTGGAATTCCTAGAAATTACTTGTGGGGGTTAGGGGGAAGCGTCCTAACACGAATGGTCAATTCTTTACACCAAAGACATGAAGAACGTCCCTGTGGACCTCCAGAAGGCTGGCTTCTGCCTGGTTCACAAAAGCCTCCATTGCCTGTGCTACTCAGTGATCACCATCTAAATACATACAAGCAGCATGCAACCAGACTATTGATTTTATTGCTGAGCTTTTGCTGACTTTAGAGAAAGTCTTTTTTTGTTGTGTGTGTTCTGATAGAAGTTACAAATTTTGGGGGCGCAAGGGTGGTGCAGTCAGTGGAGTACCCCAACTCTTGGTTTCGGCTCAGGCAGTGATCTCAGGATGTCTGGGATCAAGAACCCCGTGTCAGATTCTGCACTAAGCACAGGACTCTCCCTCTCCCTCTGCCCTTCCCCGCTCCCCCACCAGGCATGCACACTCATTGTCTCTCAAATTTTTTTTAAAAAGTCACATATTTTTAAAGTAATCCCATCTGATTACACAGCCTTTCTATCCAGCAACACTCTTTAGAAACATTATCAAAAGTATTTGAAGTTTAAGACGAGTTAATTTTATTCTCTTATTTTGCTTATCAATAGTGGCCTTCCTCTCTACTCTATAACATAGATTGAATCTGCCTATAAATGCCAGTGGCCAGGCACTTCATGCTATTTCACTGTTGAAAAAGATGGTGTGGGGCTGGTTTCTCATGCAGTCTTCTGGAGCTATGCACCTTAAGTGCTAAGAGGAGGATTCCTTTTAGCCTAAAGTAACATCATCCTCCCAAATGCCCAGGTTTGGAACCTCTAAGATGTCCTCAATGTCCTTCCCTTCTCGTCCCTGAAATCCCATTTGTAGTCAACCCCTGATCATTTTCTTCCATTATGCCCACCTCTTCCAACTATCACCTCCTTGTTGTAGGCAGAGCTCCTTGGGAAAAAGACTCCAAGCTGCAATTTGTGTTCACGAAGTTGACTATGAAGTGATCTCAGGAAAAACATCTCTTGGGGAAATGCATTGGTCAGAAAGAGCAGTTGAACCATGATGAACTCACAACAAAGGCTTTAGCCAATGATGTGGTAAGCTGCGGAGTTGGGATGGCTCAATAGAGATGGCCTCAATTAGAGAAAGAGAAGAGGCCTTTCTACTCCAGTCATGACCCATCACTGAATGCAGAACGACCTAGGAAGCAGACTTAACCTTAGGCAAGGCACTGCCCTTCAGCAGAAGTCTATTTCAGAAAGGGATCCATCTGTGAACTATCAGGAACCATCACTGCCAGGAACTAGGCAAAGTCAATGTCTTGATCTTGAATGTCAATCTGAGAGGCCCACCACAGCATCCACTATTACTTGCAAACTTTTAAATCTTGGTTAGAAAAATGTTCTATGAGCTATAGGATTCTTCAAAAGAAAAAAGACCCCAGTTTTAACTCTCTGAATTTCACTGTTTTTCCACCACTGTTTTGAGGAACTAACCACTCTGCAGACACTTGTTGAGCCATTTCAAATTAAAAAGAAAAAAGGAAATAACATGTCAAAGTATAATTTTTACCTTAGGATCTGTAGCTGAACAGCAGACGTATTTTCTAGGAGCATTCCACTGGTCAAATGTCACCAAAACAATTTCTAAGCTAACCTGCCCTCATTAGTTCTCTGAGATCTTGATTACAAATTTATAAGAAACCTACCCCAGACAGCCAGAGAGCACCTTCAAGACAGCCATCCCATTGGCCCTCAGCATTTCCCACTGGGAACATTAGAAACCTTGCCCATCAACCAAAATAAACAGCTCCTCTCATGAATAGACCCAATAAAGGTCCTATAAATCATAGCCATCAAAAATGTCAGTAGCACTGCAGAAGACAGAAATCAATCCAAAATTCATTAGATTGCCTGACAAGAGCTTCCTCTCATTGTTTAATACCAACCATGGCACCTCAGGTAGAAGAGGAAGCTGCAAGAGATCATCTTGGTTTCCTGTCACTGAAACATTTAATGTTTATGGCTTCATCTGCTCTTCGGACCATTCCCTGCTTGGGGTCAAGTTGCCTGTGGTAGGAGACAGGAATCATTCTGGTATTGTTACCATTTTTCACAGGTATTAGTGTCATGACTGGGTGGTTTGCAGGCATTTCAGGTAAAGAGGACGCAGAGGTTACAGTGTAAGTGAAGTGCTTCTGTATGTACATGAGTCAAAGTTTAAACATAGTTTTCTCATTATCAAAAACACTCCTGCTGACCAGAGGGCAGCATGAATACCTCCTCCCCTTCACATAACCCCTAATATAACAGTTCCCTCCTTTGAGGCTGCCCTAGTTCATTTTAATCAGATTTCAACCACATACAAATATTCCAGATTAGCAGTGATAAGAAGTGGTAAGCAGGGGCAGGAGAAAGGAAGCCTACGGATAGATGGATTGTGACATCTCACAGATAGCCTCCTGTGCACAGAAGAAAAGGTCAAACCCTTTTTTTCCAAGTCCTAGAGGAACCCCACAAACTAGCAAACACTCTGGCTAGGTTAGCCTCTGAAATATACCCCCTGCCCCAACCTACACACCCTGACATCCCTTCTCATATTCACTCCCCACTGGAATGACTTGGCTTCTTCACTACCTGTCCAGCACATTCTAAGGACATAAGTTCCTTAGAATACCTTATTTCTGCTCGCATTAATGTATTCCATTAATAATCCTCCAGGGCTTATATTGTCTGTGTAACTCATGGCCCTTAATACTGTCTTGTACTGTGACTACCTTTTCAAAAGAAAAGGCTTGATTCCTAAAGACCTTGTCACATACCAAAGTTAGTGAATCCATTATTCATTTTGACTAAGGGTGGAGAGAGTTCCATTTACCAGCTGAAGTATGACCACCATGAGGTGAATACTTTATTTCACTCTGCAGTTTCCTTTAAAGTTATACAATATTTGATAAATATTTTAATAATGTGAAATGTTTCATATAGAACCATCTACCCCAGTACCCCCAGTATGACAAAAATCTGGAGAGTAGGAATTGTAAATCCTACCCATGAGTGTTCTCCTCCATCATCTAAAACATAGAATTTGACAGTATGTTTATATCCACTATTTTAAAAAATGTTGAAACTCTCAATTTCTATTGATGTCACACATGACTAATAATTCTATTAGTGTCACATGACTTAGAGTAAAAAGACACATAATGGAAAGTCAGGGTGGCCTAACCTCACAGATTGGGGACATAAGTTTATCTTGGGCTAGGTTTCCAAATGATATTTGTTTAATAAGCGTCTGTACAAGTTTTCAAAAGGTGTGAGTTTCATAAAATCAGCCCGAACATGAAAAATAGAAGTTCATGACTGTCAGTAATTACTTGAAATGGTAATGCACTAAATTATCCAATCAACAAGACCCATCTATACACTGCCTATAAGAGACTCACTTCAGATATAAGGATGCACACACACTTGAAAGGGTGGAAAAAGATATTCCATGCAAAGGGAAACCAAAAAAAAAGTAAAGACAGCTATACTTACATCAGACAACTCAGACTTTAAAACCAAGACTGTAGTAAGAGACAAAGGAGAACATTATATAATGATAAAGTGGTCAATCCAATAAGAGAATATAACATTTATCTGTGTTTATGCAATCAACACAGGCAGACCAGTATATAAAGCTAATATTAACAGACCTAAAAGAAGAACTAGACAGCAACACAATAGGGGACTTCAGTACCCCACTCGCATCAATGGATAAATCATCTAGACAGAAAAAAATAAGAAAAATTTAGAAAAACATCAGCTTTAAACACATTAGACTGCATGGACTTAAGAGATATACACAGAACATTCCATCCAAAAGCAACAGAATACATATTCTTCTCAAGCTCACATGAAACACTCTCCAGGAAAGATCATGTTAGGCCATAAAACAAGTTTTAATAAATTTAGAAAAAGTGAAATCACATCCAGCCTATTTTTCAACCATAATACTAAAGATCATAAAAAACTTAATTCTACACCAACAAATTTGACATACTAAAAGAGATTAATTCCTAGAAACATACAAGCTAACAAGCCCGAAGCATGAATAAATAGGTAAACTAAACTGATTTTACTAGTAAGGAGATTTCATGGGTTATCAAAAAACTTTCAAGTCCAGAACCAGACAGCTTTGCTGAATTTTGCCAAACATCCAAATTAGAATACCAGTCCTTCTCAAGCTCTTCCAAAATATAGAAAATGAGTGAACACTTTCCAAGTCATTTCAAAGCCAGAATTACCCTGATATCAAAACCTGACAAGAATGCCATCAAGGAAAAAGAAATTACAGGCCAATATCCCTGATGAACATAGATACAAAATCCTCAAATACTAGCAAACCAAATTCAACAAAATTAAACGAATCACACAAGGTGATCAAGTGGGATCTATTCCCGAGGTGCAAGAATAGTTCAATATCCACAAATCAGCATGATACACTACCGCAACAAAATGAAGGTAAAAATCATAATAACAAAATTCCAATCCATTTATAATAAAAACTCTCAACAAAGTGATTACAAAGTAACACCCAACATAATAAAGACCATAAATGACAACCTCACAACATCAGATTCAACAGTGCAAAGCTGAAAACTTTTTCTCTAAGATTAGGAACAAGAGAAGAATGTCTACTCTTACCAGTTTTATTCAACATAGTATTAGAAGTACTAGCCAGAGCAATCAGGAAAAAAGAAATGAAAGACACCCAAATTGGAAAGAAATCCTGTAACTATCTGCATATGACATATTTTATACAGAAAATGTTAAAGACTCCACCAAACAACTGTTAGAATAAATTCATGAAGTTTCAGGGTATGAAATCAATTTATGAAAATCTCTTGTGTTTCTATACCCTAATAAACTATTAAGAGAGAACTTAAACCCATTTACAATTTTATTAAAAAAATACTTAGGAATATGTTTAAATACAAGGAGGTGGAAAATCTATACACTGAAAATTAATGGAAGAAACTGAATACAAATAAATGGAAAGATATTCCACATTCACAAGGAATTTTGTTAAAATGTTCATACTAATCAAAGTGAACTACAGATTCGATGCAATCCCTATCAAAATTCCAATGGCATTTTTCACAGAACTGGAACAATCTTAACATTTGTATGGAACTAAGACCCCAAATAGCTAAAGTAATCTTGAGGAAAAAAAGAACAAAACTGGAGACATCATACTCTGATTTCAAACCAATAACAAAGCTGTATTAATTGAAACGATGTGGTATTAGCATAAAACAGACACAAGATCAACAGAATAGAGCCCAGAAATAAACACGCATATATATGGCTAATTTATGACAAAGGGGGCACAAATATACTATAGACAAAGGACAGTTCAATAAATGTTGGGAAAACTGAGCTACCATATGCAAAAGAATGAAACTGGACCACTAACTTACACCATACACAAACATTAGCTCAAAACGGATTAAAGACTTGAATGTTAACCTGAAACCATCACACTCCTAGAAGATATCATAGGTACCAGTCCTGGCAATATTTTTGTTTTCATTGTGTGTGTGTTGGTTTGTCTTGGTTTTTGGATTTGACACCAAAAAGCAAAGGCAACAAAAGCAAAAATACATGAGACTACAGCAAACTAAAAAGCTGCACAAATGAAACCATGAACAAATGAAAGGGCAACCTACTGAATGGGAAAAAAGTATCTGCAAATCATAGATCTGATTAATATCCAAAATATACAAAGAACTCATACAACTTTTTAGCACAAAGAGATCAATGGGCAGAGATCTGAATAGACATTTTTCCAAAACAAACATACAGATGGCCAACAAGTACCTGAAAAAAAGCTCAACATGATTAACCAGGAAAATCCAAATCAAAACCACAATGAGCTATCACCTCACAGCTGTTGAAATGGCTATTATCCAAAAGACAAGAAATAAGTGTTGGTGAGGATGTGGAGAAACCCTCATGCTGTGTTTTAAGGATAAAGAATACCAAGGGATGGACTGAAGTCCATGGTGACCTGGATAGGCAAAAAGTACCAGGAAAGTCCTACTTCTCAAAATACCAGTCTTGTGTACTCCATCATTAGAAATATCATTTTAACTAATGGGTCCTCTTTTTAAAAATAAACAATTGCGAAAAGGTCAAAGCAATTCACTCATTTTGGGTTAAAGTAACAAATTTTTGAAGTTTTTCTGCTAATGACTAGCAAGGACCACCCATAGTACCCTTTTATTGTTGTATCAGATAGCTATTGCTGCTGTAACACAACCAACCGCAAGCTGGCAACTTCCAACACCCATTTGTTATCTCACAGATATCTCACAGTATTGCTGCTTTGGGTTTCACAAGATTGAAATCATGGGGTCCACGGTGGAAGCTCTATGAATGAATCTTCTTCCAAGTTCATTTAGGTTGTAGGCAGAATTCCATGCAATTGTGGGAGTGAGGTTCTGTTTCCTTGCTAGCTGTCAACCAGGAATTTTCCCAACTTCTAGAAGCTGCTCACATTGACTTTTGGGCCTCTTCCTCATCTTCAAAGGCAGCAACCTTGGGTTGAAGCTCTCTCATGCTTTGAGTCTCTCAGATCTCCCCTTTAATAAATCTCTAGCATTTCCTATGTGTGTGCCCTCTGCTGGGAGACTCGTATAGTTTCATTGGGTCCACCCAGAAAACCCAGAATAATCTCTTTGTACCTTAAAGTCAGCTGATTCATAATTCCATGTGCTAAGTCCCTTCCCAGCAGTACCTACCTCAGGGTTTAATTAACAGGGGATGGGAATATTGGGTTGTATCTTTGGAATTCTGCCTAACACAATTAAAGAAACTGGGATTAAAGGTCATCTTGTTTTGTGGAAGACCTGTGATATGGTAGGAAAACTTCTGGCAAGTCATCTATGGATGTGACAATAGATCAATTTTATAAAGTTATCAACTCCAGTCAGAATGATCCAAAAAAAACTTTAGCCTACTTTGTGTGTTGGTGTTAAACCTCTAAAAATTAAGGTGCCGTAAATATTCTCTTTCTACTAAATCATTTTCCTATCATAATGATATTTACTTCTAGAATTCTTTGGTTTTATCCTTTTTCCAATGTCCTTGGAAACTAGAGAAATTTTAGTAATGAAAAGAAACTTTCAGAGTCCATTGCATTCAGCCCCTACTATCCCCCTCCTTGAAAGAATCCTATTGCCAATATAAAACCAGAGTACTTGAACTTAGAAGGAACTATGAAGTCATTTAACACAACCTCCTCCCATCCACACTGGGATGTGGTACCGCTACCGCAACTGGTAGCGGAGACACACCCAGACAACCCTGCCAGAGGGCCTTCCAGCCTGAGTCTGAACACTTCCCTGAAGAGGAACTTCCTACATCATCAAGTAGCAGTCCCATTGTTGGACAGCTCTAATTAGAAAATTCTTTAGTAACTTCCAACCTTTAGCTTTCAAAACTACCTATGACCATTACTAACATGCTAATCCTTGAAAGGTTGGATCATGGCTATCCGGTCTTCATGAATCTTACGTTTTCCAGGTTCAAGAGCTAAATTTTGCCCCCTATATTCCTCTCCATAAATAGCTACTAAGCTGCACCCTCTTCTGTCACACAGGACCTAGAGTTTAAGAAAACAAACAAAAACTTCAGATGTGGTCTACAATAGAGGTTTATCACAACAAACTCCTAAGTCACCATGCAACAATACTTATGTTCCTTTATATCACAAAAACTTCTAATCTCTTACTTCTTTTCTGAATTAACATTAACCTGGCCCTTTTTCTACGTATTAGTCACAATCATCCAAAGGGCTGGTAAATATACACAACCTATTTAAAATGTGAAAATAATGAAGACACTTTTTAAATGAATTTCCCTTTAAATTCATTATTGCTAAAGCTGCAATTTCCAACTGAATTATAGAATTTGTAAGTTGCCAAAAGAGGAAAATACAACAAATAATCATACTGCTCATTGGTGAATTGTCTTCAAACTATTCAATTATTGGCTAATTATCTTACTGATTTGGGTTTTTGTGCCTGAGGAGATAGTAATTAAAAGCTGTACAATTTAAGGGCGCCTGGGTGGCCCAGTCGTCAAGCGTCTGCCTTCAGTCAGGTCATGATCCCAGGGTCCTGGGATCGAGCCCCGCATCGGGCTCCCGGCTCAGTGGGAAGCCTGCTTCTTCTCCCTCTCTCACTCCCCCTGCTTGTGTTCCCTCTCTCACTCTCTGTCAAATAAATAAAATCTTAAAAAATCAATTAAAAAATAAAAGTTGTACAATTTAAACAGACCAGAAGCTTCACAGAAAACTGCCTCTTTTATTATTCTTTCTGCCAATGCTTTGTTCATGGGTTTCTATTATGGTTTTTTTGGTGGGGGGAGGGGGGCCTTTAAGTGAATGAGACATGCACATTTCTCTTTATACTCATTCCAGGAAGACTAAATTATTTTCATCATAGCAAGATACAAGAAGAAAAAAAAAGATACAAGAAGTCATCTTGAGAAAAGGCGGGAACGTCGTCTTTGCCCCCCTCATCCTGCTCACCCTAGATCTGGGCTTCCCTTGTCTTATTTTGCAAGAAATTCTGAGTGCTACTCCTACTTCCTATCACACAACTCTCCTCAATGCCAGCCCATACTACTTCCTTTGTCAGGATGTCACAGGGAATGGTTTGGTAACGTCATTTATGGGACTAAAGCATCTATGAAGTTTCAGTGGATGAATTTTACCAGCTGATAGTGGGGGGAAACTGTTTGGACCTCTTCAGTTTTTGAGATAAAGAGGCACAGCTTTAGAATCAGAGATTGGAATTCTAGTCCTATCCCCATTTGCAGCCTAATTTTCTCATGGAATAATAAATATCATAGGGAATATAAAAGGAGATCATGTGTATAAAAATCTTGGCATACCTCCTGGCACTTAAATCTCACCAGTATATTCTTTACCATTATTATCAATTGCAAAAATCTCTAGATCATGCAGTCTTGGATTAGGATTCACACCTTCCTGCATGGTTCTTTCTCTGCTTATGTAACTAAGTCTAGAATATCTCAGGTGTCTTTAGAAGACATTTTATGCTCTGGCTTTAGGAAGACTGCTTATTTTGAGAAAGGAGACTAGGGTACTGGGGCTATAATTGCAAAAGCAAGTAGAGAACCAATCAATTCAGACGATCTCCATATACCCTTCAAAACTCTGAGGACAGTGGCCTAGGCTGCAAGGGGGTCAGGGATGAGGGACCACTCCAGTTCTGGAAAGGGGGTACTGTGCAGAGTACAGGCAGGTCCCTGGCATTGGAATATAGTAACACAAAATATAGTAACACGGCGGTGTTAAATAAACAAGGCGGCCACTGGATTCACGTAGCTCTAATGTCCTGACAGCCTTCATAAGCAAACCAAAATGTAAGTCTGTAAAAGCCTCAAGGTTACAAAGTCAAAATGCTAAGGATGACTGATCACAGACAACTAGGCCTCAAGTTATATAGCCAATCAATAATTTTCCTACTTTGCTTCCACCTCTTATCTGTAAGTCTCTCCCTAAGCTCCTGTTGGGGGAGCCCTCCTAACCACCTCTGGTTTGGCACTGCTCGATTGGAATCGATTTTTGCATGAATAAATTCTTCAGATTAACATGACTTTTTTTTTTTTTTTAAGCACAACATAGAGGTAGAAGTCTTTGAAAAACTATAATATCAGGGGGGGGGGGGGCGTGCGGGGAACTATAGACTCTTACTCCTCTATCCCTTCTGTTTCTCCCTTCACAGAAAAGACTGGTCTCAGAAATCAAGTATTACTGCTTTCTTGGGGCGCCTGGGTGGCTCAGTCAGTTAAGCAACTGACTTTGGCTCAGGTCATGATCTTGGTGCCCTGGGAATCAAGCCAGCATCAGGCTCCCCACTCAGTGGGGAGTCTGCTTCTCCCTTTCCCTCTGCCCCTCCCGCTGCTCATGCACATGCTCTCTAGTGAGCTTTCTCAAGATTTTTAAAAAAATTTTTCGTAAACCACAGAACACTTAGAAATAACAATGTTTTCCAAATGCAAGGTAAAAAAATGGTTTTTGGTTTTTTTTTAAGTTTTTCTTTAAATAATCTCCACACCCAACACAGGGCTAGAACTCATGACCCCAAGATCAAGAGTTGCATGTCCCTCTGAGATAGCCAGGCACGCCTCAAGGTAAAGAACAGTTAAAAACAAACAAACCAGCTCTAACGTCCTAACATTTATACATAAATTTTGAGGTAAGAGATTCTGCTTCCTATTATTTTTATTGCTGCAACACTTAGGTTAAAACCATGTGTATGCAAAATTTTTATGAGTAACAAATAAGCTTGCTAGGTGGTTTGACTTTTCCGCATTTCATTAAACAAATTCTCTGGTTTTCTTTCCAATGAGTATATAGCTGTGTTGCTAATACTGAAAACATTAAATAAAATACTTGCCGGGAATAAAAATGCTATTTCCATTCTTTTCCTTATCCTAAGTTTATTCTTAATAAAATTGCTCTGGAAACATCCATCTCCCCTCATGTGCCTGAGGGGATGAAGTCTGATACCACAGCAGCCCAAGTACCGCATATTCTCCAGCTGGTCTTGGCCCTGCCATGTGATCTGACAGGAATGGAAACTCTCAGTACAAGTCACCTGGGAATATTGCCTTATGGAGACAGATGGAACAGAGCCTCTTCCACTTTGCAGGATGCAACAGGCAACTTCCAGGACTCTAGCTGGAGGACATTACAAATTCAATCCAAATTGTCCCCCTTCATTTTCACTTCCAATGCAATATCCTGTGGTTCTACTTTGTCCTGGGTCTTTGTGAGCAAAATTCAGCAGTCTAAGTCTTTAGCAAGTTTAACAATACCGTTAGAAATCTAAACAGAGGCAATGGGAGAGAAAACCAGAGGATCTAAAACCGGGGGGGGGGGGGGGGGGGGG
>NW_027397073.1:30528922-30561709 GCF_003265705.2 Callorhinus ursinus
ACCTGGGTGGCTCAGTCGTTAAGCGTGTGCCTTCGGCTCAGGTCATGATCTCAGGGTCCTGGGATCAAGCCCCGGAGCCCACCTCTCCCTCTCTCACTCCCCCTGCTTGTGTTCCCTCTCTTGCTGTGTCTCTCTCTGTCAAATAAATAAAATCTTAAAAAAAAAAAAAAAAAGGCAGGGGGAAATCAGACCTTATAAGACACATCTGCTTTGTGACAGAGAAAGCCTTCTCCGGCTCTGACTATAAAATGGGGGACTAAGTTTTTTGCTTCTCTTTCATCCCTGGTACATCATTTCATGTTCTGCTTCCACCTCAGGGTACCTCGTTTTCTTTGGTTGAACAGAACTTTGGTTTTTCTTGGCGCAAATGAAGTGACAAGCCTATTCACACTGGAATGAATCCATTCCACACCATGCCCTTCACAGGGTGCTCGATTTTACGAGAGGGGAGGGCAGGGAATTTAAGCCAGAAATTAACAATTCCAGAGAGCACCCTGGAGGGGGACTCTGAGCCAGAAGTTTTCCAGGACTTTCAAATCACAGAGGCAACTCTATTCCCGCCCCCGAGATCACACAATCTTCATTCCTGTTTTTTATAGTAGGCCCCTGGAGGTCTTAGAGTTTATTTCCTAAAATTACAAGTTAAAACCAAACCATCTAAACTTGTTGATCCCTGATATTTTCTTTGTAGTTCTAAAATGCCTAAGCAGTTTCCTGCTTTGGCCAGTCCAAAATGGGGGGTTGGAGTAGAAATGGGTTTTTCTTGCTCAACATGGAACATCCCAAAGAATCCTCTTCCTGAACAGGCTTTCCTATTGTTACTAGAAGTGGAGACAGGATTGCAGATCAGCCAGAACCTCTACTGACCTCTAAGGCATAACCATAAAGCATGTTTCCCTTTTTAATAAAGCCCTAAAATAAACTTTAAAACATTTACTCTTTCTCAAGGTGGTTTCAGGGAGAAAGGCTCTAGGAGGCAAGTCAATTTCATCAGCTGATTTTACTTTAAAAGGAATTGCACATTTCCCCTTAGGCCTGTGAGAAATTATCCAATAATGTTTAATGTTTAAAGAAAACCTATGATGCTACAACTGATTCCCAAGTAAAGATACTGCTATACCTATTGAAACTTCCTATCAACCCTCTACTGAAGCCCTCATCAGGAGGCAGGCGAGTAACTGACCTGGAACTTTCTACCTCAGTCCCCCACTGCACTCACGGATTCATTTTATTAATGACTTAAGCCAAAAGCAAAACACCTGAGGGAGCAACCCCGATGTTCCTAAAAACTAAGAACTCCCTTTTTAATAGTTACCCAATTAGAAAAATTATAAGCATGAAGGAAAAAAGAATCCTGTTCAATACAGAAGGGATGCTACTGATAAAGGTAATGAGATACCAGTCATCACAAATAAACAGGATTAATCAGATCAATCAATAACATGAAAAGGAGCTATCGGACACACACCCTTCTTGCTCCAGCCAAAAGGAGCTGGGCGATTCAAAACAGCAGCTTTACTTCTGTCCAGCAGCCCTGTTAGAAGCTCCTTTTGAAACCACACTCAAGAAAAAAAACTGGAGGAGGAGAACCTGGGTGGCTCAGTCATTAAGCGTCTGCCTTCAGCTCAGGTCACAATCCCAGGGTCCTGGGATCAAGCCTCACACAGGGCTCCCCGCTCAGCACAGAGCCTGTTCTCTCTCTCTCTCTCTCTCTCTCTCTCTCTCTCTCTCTCTCTCCCTCCCTCCCTCTGCACTCTGCTTGTGCTCTCTGGCTCTCTCTCAAATAAAATCTTAAAAAAAAAAAAATTGGAGAAACAGAAGGTCAAAAACAGACAAGTGACCTCCATAGTCTAGGCGAGGAACTGGGGGAAGTTCCACGTTAAGGATTGATGATGAAGCCAATAGCAAAGTGAGGACTTACCCCTTGCTTTTCATGGTCCAGCATTTAACTCCTTACTTATAATCTTTCTTTTAAGACTACGATATTTTCAAAACATTTTTCTCCTTTTCCAAAATTCCTGTAATGCCCAGTGCCCCCTGAAACATTTTATATATGTGTTTACAGAAGAAACCTCACATTCCCCTCCATTAAAATGCATATTCTTGGTTAGTTTTGAATTCCTTTCTCTTCCAACTTGGTAATTACAATGGGCCCAGCTAAGTGCTCTGAAGAATATAAGAGAAATAGAAGACATAGTACCCCACCCTGGAGCTTATGACTTAGCTGGAAAGAAACATCAAATTCACAACAAAGGTAAAGTCACTGCTCTCCGCAGGTTGCCTAAGGAAATCTGTCACACTTCCAGGTACCCTCAGCCTTTCTCATCCCTGTTTACCTGGCCTCCTCTTTGTCTTTCAAAACCCACACCTTTCAAAATGAAGCCAAGCAACATGTGTCTTAAGAAAAAATTATCCAAAACAATTACAAGTCCATACAATATTATACTAGAGTGCTAATGGGTCTTCCCCCAAATTACTCAATTCTCTATGATAATGTGCCTGTTTTGATGTAGAATTTATTACTGATTAGATCCCAAGCCTTAAGTTACATGTTATTGACTTTTGTCTATTAGAGGTAAAAATGATTTGTCTGATAGAGAAGATAAACCCAAAGTTAGAGCTATATTATTCTGGAATGTTGTCTCCAAATTAGTAACCTTACAACAAAATGCTTTTCCCTTCTAAATATGTAAATATGTACTCCTCAAATACCACTGAACCAGCTTTGCTATCTTGATGGTTTTCCTCATAATTGGGTTGACGTGTCACATCTTTGAGTCATGTTTTTGACTTTTGTGAAATGTAAAATGGTAGGGATGGCTGGGTGGCTCAGTCGGTTAAGTGGCTGCTTTTGGCTTGGGTCATGATCCCAGGGTCCTGGGATCGAGTTCCACACTGGGCTCCTTGCTCAGTGGGGAGTCTGCTTCTCCCTCTCCCTCTGCCTGCCGCTCCCCCTGCTTGTGCTCTCTCTCTCACACACAAATAGAGAAAATCTTTAAAAAAAATAAAATGTAAAATGGTAGATGCAGTCCTATTGGTAATGTTCAATGCTGTGCTATTTATAAAAACAACTCAAAATAAATCCAGTATCAGTAGGGAATAGGGAAGTAAACAATATACATGTATAACAGGTAACTAATAAGCAGCTTATGAAACTGATGGTTATGTCAAGCTAAAAATAATGTTGAAAAAAGCAGCTTTCAATATAGCATACATGGTACAATTCTTTTATAACTGCATAAATGTATGTATGTATGGGAAGATTTCTGGAAAACTGTTCCCTAAGATATTCACAATGATGGCTTCTAAAAGGGTAGATTTCATGTAACAATTTTTTATTTAAATTCAATTAACATATATTGTATTATTAGTTTCAGCAGTAGAGTTCAGTGATTCATCAATTAAATACAATACCCAGTGCTCATTACATCAAGTGCCCTCCTTAATGCCCATCACCCAGTTACCCCAACCCTTCTGCAACCTTCAGTTTGTTCCCTAAGGTTAAGGGGAAAACAGAGAGGGAAGCAAATCATGTAACTTTTAAAACCTTGTTTGTATGTCTTCTTTGTAAATTTTTTCCTATAAAGTTATTTCAACCAAAGGGTCATTTCCTAGGTTGGGAAAGGCATCTCTCTATTGAAAACCTGAGTAGAACGGACCCCTCTCTCTCTTGTGGCCTGCTGGCTGTGGGGTATTTCTGGGAGAGCACCTTTAAGACATCAGTGCTCCAACGGGTCTGTCTCCTCCATACTAGACCATCAACCTGTCAGGAGCCACAATGTCCCTATTGTTCATCTGTAGCCACAACATGTCAAACACGTGTTTGTGGTATAGTCTTTAAATCCTAGCAAACCACAGCTCAGTTCTCTACTGTTCCAAATGATCTGACTGGGTACTCTCTTGATTTCATGTCCCCCTCTTTAATAGCAATCCCATTAAAATTTAGACACTTGCCTGAAGTGCCAGGGAGTGGCTGAAACCACAGTCACATCATCTAGATCCTTCTAGCCCTTCACCTCTGTGCCTAGTCTCCTCTTCATACATTGATGTTGGTAGGGGCCCCACAACTTAAAATTTTTCAAACAGACTCCAAATGCTGCCGTATGGTTTGCTAACAGAGTGTGTAGCTGTCCTGCACTCATCAGACCCAGCTGCTGATCACAGCTGAATTCCACCTGTTAGGCACCTCACGCTAGGTCGACAAGACCACTGTATTCTTTCACCTATGAAATACTTAGTCATCAGCCATATGCCAGGCACTTGACTGGGCTCTGGAAATTTGAGGGTGAGCAGGATAAAGCTGGTTCTTCCCATTACTGAGCTTATAGTCCAGTTAGGAAGACCCTCATTTTCTAAGTATAGTTACCCCATCAGTAGGGTACTTCTGGATCAGAGAATAGACTACTTTTTACTGGTGGGTTTGGCACCCGGAGGATAGTCAATCCAGGTCTTTCCCAATCTCCATGAGCATGCATTTCATGACACCAGGTTTCTTCCCCCTTCCCCTCAGTTGTCTTACTGATAGGTTTCCCACATTAGCTCTCACCTGAGTCATTTTTATTAAATTCCAGAGAGCACAGAGGGAAAATCCAATGTGCATTCACTTCATACCCTCTTCTCTTGGGATATTCAGCACGTACTACTAATTCCTTCGGTAAAGTTAAAAAAAAGTTCCTCATATATAAAGGCAGAGTTAATGATCCAATGTCCACCCCATAAGAATTTAGCAACCACAGTATGTCAGCCACTGCTGAGAGATTCATCTGTATTTTTGTAGGACACATACTTTGAGTTAAGACACATCTATAGTGAAACAGCTCCAAGCTCCCTTCCAGGGCTATCTGAGATCAAAAGGCTTCTTGAGAAAGCAGGAGCAAGGAACAGAATTTGTGGTCCATTCAGAGAATAAAGTTAACAATTTGGGATCAAGTCCAACTCATGACTCATATTTTGTTAGTATCATGCTCTAGCCTATTTATACTAATAATTCAGTGAGCTACAAAACTTAACAATGGATAAAGTAATGCCGATCATCTATCTCCCCATATCGACACACTCAAGACTTCTCCATAATTTCACAATCATTAAAGCAGAAATCTAGAAGTGATCCTTGACACTTTGCTCCTACCCCAGATCCTGTCACCAAACCTTGATTTTTCTTCTAGACTTCTCTCTCCATCTCCAAAGCTATCATTCCAGTCCAAGATATCCTCCCCTTATCTCTCACCTGAACCACTCAATCAACTACCAAATAATTCCAAAGAAAACCTTCTTAGGCCCTCCTATCTGCTTTCCTAAATCTACATATGATATGTCACCACCTACATAAAATCTTGCAAGGCCTTTTCAAGGTTGTTGGGCAAAGACCACAATCCTTAGCATGGCCTGCAAGATTTTGTGACTGTCTGGCTCCTGCCTGTTTTTTCTCAACCACATCTCACATCTCCCCACCTATCAGCCCTATCAAGCTAGGGTTTTTGATCTTGACTTTACAGAACCACGTTCCTGCCCTTCCAAGTCCTTGGATTGAGGAGTTACTATGTATTATTTTCATTCACCATAACCTAATATGGTGTCTGGTGTCTAGAAGGTATTCGTTAAATGCTGAATCAGTGAATGGAATATGCCCAATAAACTTTAAATTGACAGACTTAAAGACTGCATTGCATTATATTCTTTTCTTTTATACCATAAAGTACGTTAAAAAACTTCTGAATGTCCCCTTGAACACTTGAATTTTTGTTTTGTTCTACAAGCACCTTATTCATTACAACTATCTTAGGAAGACCTGTTACACAAGTCAGTATGATATATACACTCATTGCTCAAAGTGAACACATTTTGAAGACAGGGCAGTTTTGCTATATTCCAAAAACTGTTTTTGAAATATGTCAATTCATTTAAAAGGTGTAATGAGATATCCACTGACATTAATTGCCAAGTAGTTGAGTTCAGTGAAAATCCTTTTTTAGTCTAAAGAAATAAACAAGTAACCAATCTGGTGATTCGTGTCCCTCTGAATTAAATTGAAAGAATTTTTGACATTAAGTAGGGAAAGACCATAAAGAAGTTCCTCATAAGTAATGGATTATCCTTAAATTGGGCAACAGCAAATGAGAGAATATTGTTTCTAGTCATTTTCCCCTACTTGGATAGGCCAGGCAACCAGGAGATGAGGAGTCTAGAAACCTCATTGTTTTAGGAGAAGTTAGAATTAGTATAAGTGAAATTGGTGAAAACAAGATTTATGTCACATGGGATAGCCTCTTTCAAATATCTCAACCTAAAATGGGAAATGCACATAAGGATAGCCTAGTAACTTCTGCTAATGAGACTAAGCCTTTGTTTATCACTGTAGTAAGCAAAAATCTTTTGGATGAGGGGGTGAAAAACACTAGGTTTGTTGACAAGTTACTGAAAGTGTTTAACAAGGAAGCAACCTGTTATTTTCATGGAAAAAAAAAACAGAATTAGTTATTTCCTTTTCTTGCCAGCAGCTTGCTTTCTTCAATTTCAGGTAAATAACTCTATCATGATCCAAAAATGGGATACTTACCCATGTCATCAGTGAACCAAAAGAAATCATAGTCTGCTGTTGTTAGGGAATACTGAAATGCTGGTAATCACCTTGGGAATAGAAAGAGTTAAGGACTAGGTCATCAGACAGAGTGAAATTTCAGCACAGAGGCATGTAATGTCTAATTTAACCATGCATGTTTGCAAACAAAAGAAAAACAGAAAACAAGAACAGTTCGGAATAGTGTGGGCCATCCACCCAGCTATTCCTCTGTATGAACATATGCCTCAGAGTGTGCCTAAGGTGAGAGCCATCAATCTGCTGCTCCTCAGTCTGGTCTTCACTCCCGTAAGTTCTCATGATTGAGTCTCTTATCACTTGGGTGAAGGTCTAGGGAGAAGAGAACATCTTTTATAATACAGCCCAAAACACAAGGTGACCACTTCATATAGAACTCAACCTAAGAAACAGACATAGGCTTCAATGCTCAAGACAGTGTTGTTCTATTTAGCAAGAAATGGAGTGCCTGCCTCCAATATGGCACCTTCCCACAGCACCTCTAAAATATTCTGCTCCCATTCACATGACTGACCTAGGTTTGTTGTCAAGTTTTCCATCCTATCAACTATTTGGTAGGTTGCTGTCACCATGAATGTCCCACAAAAGAAATGCACTTACTCATTTGGGGTCTATACGGTAGTTTAGAAAAAGGGAGATTGAAGTAACAATCGTTAGTATCCTAGTTTTGTCTTAGACTTATACCTTGAAGTTATTTGCTTCTACTGGGCTTTTCTCTTCTTGTTTAAATCTCTCCCTTGTACTTGTCTCTCATGGTCATTATGTTCATCAAGATTTTAGCAATGAAGACATAAGAGCATAAATACTACATTCATTTGACAATTCTAGAGAAGAGCATTTTTCTAGGTTGTTAGACATTGTCTCAATCAGTATCAGTTTAAAAATAAAGGCTAAATTTTGAGGTTTTTTCCTTATTTTCCCATAAATGTATCTAGAGTCCATTTGTCCAATTCTATGGAAAAACCTGCCAAGATTGTTTTGGGATTGCACTGAATCCATGAATGAGTTTGAGAATTAATCTTTTTACAAAAAGCACTGTATCTTTCAATTCTAGACTTAGTAGTAATATGGTATATATTAATTTCTCTTCATGTGGTTTTGTAATTTTCAGTATGGGGAAAAGAATTGAATAGCAAGTGTCCAGTCATTGACACTTTATAAAATTATGAGAAGTGGCATCATTGAGATTTTGTCTTCCATCTATCTTTGCCAGTTGATAGAAATAAATTGGTTTTGGGTGCCTGGGTGGCTCAGTCATTAAGCGTCTGCCTTCAGCTCAGGTCATGATCCCAGGGTCCTGGGATCGAGTCCCACATCGGGCTCCCCGCTCAGCAGGAAGCCTGCTTCTCCCTCTCCCACTCCCCCTGCTTGTGTTCCTTCTCTCGCTGTGTCTCTCTCTGTCAAATAAAATCTTAAAAAAATGGTTTTGATATATTTACTTTGAATCAATATATACAAAGAAACATTGCTAAATTCATTTAAGTTTAATAGTTTGAAGATCTTTTGGATTTCACACATACATCACTATGCCTACTGTTTTTCTAAAAATGCCTGAGACCTCCAACAAAATTTTGAACAGAAGTGATTCCAGTGTTAGAGAAAAGCTTTTAATATTTTACCATTAAGTATACATGTTGTTCGGCAGTATCTCCTGGAACCCAACATACACATACCCTAGGATACAGCCATTCCATTCCTAAGTATATATGTTCACTGTGAAATATTTCTAAGGCTTATCATTGCAGCATTTGTATTTTTTTTTGAAACCACACATATGCCAGCCAACACTAGAATAGAGGCAGATACACTCTTTGTTACAATACAGCAAAGAGAATGAACTCACTTCAACCATATACATCAAGATCAGACTTATAAGAGCAAAAGAAGGCAGATACAGAGAAGTACACTCTGCATGATTCCATTCATGTACAAGATCAAAATGAGGTAGAACTAGTCTGTGCTCTTAGAAGTCAGAGGAGTAGTTATCAGTGGAGAAGATAGTGAATGTAGAGGACAAAAAAAAAGCTTCTGGGGGGGTCTGGTGATGTTTTGTTTCTTGATCTAGGTGCCAGTAACAAGTGTGTCAGCTTGTGATCATTCATTGACCTTAACATTTATGGTTGGGGCATAAATTCCTACTTTAAATTGGATAGATGAGGCTACTGGTTTCCAGATAAAATCCAAAATCCGTATAGCCTGGGATGCCCATAGAAGCTCCCCTAACCACTTGCTGCCATCCAACCTTTTGCTTTATGTTTAAGCCACATACATGGGGCTCCCTGAACATTTTACGTGCTTTGCCTTTCACATTATTTCCCCTTGGTAAATTTTATCAGAGACAGAATATAGTCACAAAAGCAATGACTAGGAGAACTTTGCCTAGGTTTGAACACAGGCTTGCCACTTCTTAGTTCTGTAACTTTGGGCAATTCATACAACTTCTGTGTGCCTCAGTTTCTTCCTCTAGAAACTAAGGATAGTAATAGAATTGCCTCACAGATTAGGCTCAGAGGCCACCTCTCTGCCTTGTCTGAACTCTTAAGTTTGGGGCTTCTACTGTGCGTTTATCATCTGAGGCTAACTTCCCTATCACAGCTCTAAATGAACTATACTGCTCTGTATTACTTTGCTTGGACTATCCTATCAAAGTATCACAGACTAGGGGGCTTAAACAACAAACGTATTTCCTCATAGTTCCGGAGGCTCTCCCAAGATCAAGATGTAGGCAGATGAGATTTCATTCTGAGGAGACAGGCCTTTGTCTTTACCTGGTCTTTCCTCCTTGCATGTCTGTGTCTTCATCTCTGTCTTCTTTTAAGAACACCTATCCTATTGGATTAAGACCCACCCCAAGGGCCTCATTTAGCTTTATGTATCTCTTTACTCTTTCTTCAAATAGAGTCACAATCTGGGGTACTAGGGTTTCAGACTTCATACCAATTTGGGAGGGGGTGGGGACCCAATTCAGCGCATTCCAAGGTATTCATTCACTCCTCCCTCCCTATTATGATCCCCTAAAAGATTTTTTAGGGGCCCCGAGTGGCTCAGATGGTTGAGCATCTACCTTCGGCTCAGGTCACGGTCCCGGGGTCCTGGGATCAAGCCCCGAGTCGGGCTCCCTGCTCAGTGGGGAGCCTGCTTCTCCCTCTCCCATTCCCCCTGCTTGTGTTCCCTCTCTCGCTGTGTCTGTCAAATAAAATCTTTAAAAAAAAAAAAAAAAAAAGATTTTTCCTATTAACTCCAGCTCTCAACACAGCATTTGCTACACAGGAGACTCAATAGAAGAGCTACAGAGGTAAGAAGTTCACACAGACAAGCTCATGGGAATAAAACTCAACATTTCTTAAAAGTCACCCAGCTAAAGAAAGCAGTTCCCTATATACAATGGAATATTCCTCATCCATCAGAAAGGATGAATACCCAACTTTTACATCGACATGGATGGGACTGGAGATTATGCTAAGTGAACTAAGTCAAGCAGAGAAAAGTCAATTAATCATATGGTTTCACTTATTTGTGGAACGTAAGGAATACCATGGAGGACATCAGGAGAAGGAAGGGAAAAATGAAGGGGGGGAATCGGAGGGGGAGATGAACCATGAGAGCCTATGGACTCTGAGAAACAAACTGAGGGTTCTAGAGGGGAGGTGGTGGGGGGATGGGTTAGCCCGGTGATGGGTATTAAGGAAGGCACAGAGGGCACATACTGCATGGAGCACTGGGTGTTACACGAAAACAATGAATCATGGATCACTACATCAAAAACTAATGATGTATTGTATGGTGACTAACATAATAAAATTTAAAAAAAATGTAAAACGAAAACAAGAGTTTCATCCAATTAATTAAACTATTAGAGTTGAAAACACAAGTCTATGAATGCAACATACTGACCCAGTTGGGGCTGACAGAGGCATAGCTATAATTTTAGGTCAATCGCTCTAAAGTAAAGCTCGACTTTTCCTCAGTAACAGCTCTTTAATATTAATTATCCAGTAATTCCCACTCCTGTGCCTTTCTGGGTATAAGCCAACAGGGATGATCTTCATAATTTCTTTAATTGTATTTTGATACACAATTCATTCACTTAAAAAGTATGATGAGGTAGAGATTAAGAAATATTCTCACTTCTGTTCCCATCTACACTTTTCTCAACTCCCCTCACGCTCGTGGTTTCTCTAGGCAAATGAAGGCATATGAAAATATTATATCTCCTTTTTAAAACAAATAATAGCATGCTATACAGACTTTTCTGAATTTTGCTTTTATACTTGCCAATATATCCTGGCAACATTTCCTGTCCCAAAATAGACTTCCACATTGTTTTGCTCAGCTATATAGTATCTCATTATATAGATTGTTTCATTTAACATCCCTCTAATGATGGATACTTGGAATGCCTCCTACAGGATAATATTCCAGGTGGTACTAAAAGGGAGAATTTTGTCCATGTATTATTTCAAACATATGCAGGTGCACCCAAAAGAACTCTAGATGTGTCTTTGTGAGGTCAAAGGGTAAATAGGTAAGTTTTAGTATTTCCTGCTCTCCACAAATTTGTACCTTTTTGCACCGAAGCATGAGAGAGACTTTTTCCACAGTATCACCAAGATTATCAAACTTGAGTTTTTGCCCATCTGATAGGTGAAAAAAATTATTTCTCTAACCTATGCAAACATAGACAAGGCCACATTGTCTTACAGTGCATTTGATCTGCAGATAAGTCTCAGCTAAAGTTAGATCATTACAAACTAGAATTCAAGCCAATTGAGAAGTTAGGATAAGACTTGATGAAATAAGACTGAAGCAAAGAGAATGAAGTAAAGGTATCATGGAGGCTGGAGTAAAAAATTTGCAGGGATCTAGTTATGGAAGCATATACATCACTTTTACCCACACTCCATGGCCTAGATCCAGTCCTATATCCCATGGAAATGCCAAGAGCTAGAAAAATGTCCTTAAATGAGCATACACTTCCCAGAAACAAGCCTCTGATGTGGAAGGGAAGAAATAATGTTTGGAAGACAATTGGTGGTCTCTGCCACAGAGATGCATTACTGTGCTTCTGCTATTATTTAAGTCCTTCAGCAAACAATCACATAATACCACTTTCATTAAGCTGTGGAATTGTGGGTTTTTAGAAATGCATTTACTTCCCAGAACAATTTCTTCAAAACTGGTCATTCTCAACTCCCTGGCCTCAACCTCCTTATCTGTAAAACAAGGAAATGGAACTGGATCATTTCTAAGGATCTTCTAAGCACCAACCGCATGAATCTAGAACTGTTAGTTTAATGGGTCTTGTAGTGATTGAGTTGTTGGCCACCAGCCACTGTCTCCACCACCACCACATTCACTTTACAGCTAGTTCTTTTTTCTATTCTTCCTGGGATATTTCTATCCTTCCCTAGGAATATAACCTCATTTTAATAGGAGGCTAATGTTAGGGACCCCAAGATTGGTATATCCCCAAGTCTCTTTACACTTCTCTTACACTTCTCAAATCAGATTCCCCATTTACTGAATCATCAGTGAGCTAAGATCTTACAGATAAAGGGCTTCAGCTAAAGTTAAATCCAAGAAATATTTATTAAGTCCCATTAAGCTCATAAAGTACCTACTCTGTCCAATACTCAACTGTACTTCAGGTAACAAGACAAATATTTAAACCTGGAAGATGTGTATGTTCTGATTGAAGAACTCAACATTCAAATGATAAAGAGGCATAAAAACAGAGCTCCTGACCTGAAAGAACTTAGATTTTCTTCCAGTGTATTAGGCACACCCACATGGAAAGATAATAGGAAGTGACAAATGATTTTCTGCCAAAATGAGTAGACAGGGAGAACAAACAGTACAAATGGGGGCAGTGAGAGACCTGACCTGAGTGGCTTTTCTAAGATCAAGATGATGTCCAAATTCTTTGTAATGTTTAGTATGAAGGAAGCATAAGCCTGAGGAAGCAATTCCCAACCATGCAAAGTAAACTTGGCCTCTCTTGGGGTTCTGCCCTCTAGGTAACCGAGATCAAGGCTCCTTGGTCGATGATGGGAAATATCCGTTTGTCAATCACGTGTTCTTATCAGGGGAGAGACTAAAACCCATGTAGTCCAAGAGAATCTTTTCAGTGATGGATAAATCTTATAAAGATCAAAGATTATCTGTGCCTTGAATAGATAGAACTAAGAAAAATTCCATTAACTTCACCTCCATCCTCCTCCTGTTGACACAGTTGATAGTCCAGGGCATGTAACATATGATTTCCCATTGTCATTTGACTTAAGAAAAAAAAAAAAAATAGGAAGAAATCAGTTCAGTGTAAATTGAAATACTGAGTCCTATATTAAAAAAAAAAAATACAAGTTTAGGAAACTATCCTCACTCCTCATCTGTCCCCACCTTCTTCAACAGCCGTCAGGTAACACTGGTTCTGGTTATGCATGACTCTCAGAACCAGACCCATTTTTGAGAAGGAGAGTTAGCCATGTGTAATGGGGTGGTTTTCAATACTGTAAAGCAAAGGAGAAATTTGTGACCTTATTTTATAGACAAGAAACCCGAAACATAACTTGGTTACATTAGTAGATCAAAGTTCAAATGTTCTAAGTGAAGCTAGGACTAGAACCCAAGTCTTTTGGTTCTAAGTTCGATGTTTCTCCTACCATATTTCACTGTTGGGATGTCCTTTCTCTACCCTACAGCAGAGAACCTGGTAGTCAACACAACAGCATGTAAAGCAGTTCAATGTTACAACACACAGGTCCAAGGTCTCCACATGAGACCCATTACTTGATCAGTTCCTTTCAGATTTAATTGATACTTAAGCCATCGAGTCCAACCCCCTTCATTTTATGGGTGGGGACACAAAGATGCCAGGACATTAAGTTACACAAGATCAAATTGTGTATAATTGTCCAGACTTTGCCCTAAGCCAAGAACTTGCTGGATATTTTGTCACATTGTTTGCTGCTCCAAGTTCTTCCCATCATCACTGATCATTGTTTAAAACAAACTGCATTTCTCTTTCAGATGTAATTCATTCTTTTTTTTAATGTTTGTATTGTTATGTTAATCACCATACATTACATCATTAGTTTTTGATGTAGTGTTCCATGATTCATTGTTTGTGCATAACACCCAGTGCTCCACGCAGAATGTGCCCTCTTTAATACCCATCACCAGGCTAACCCATCCCCCCACCCCCTCCCCTCTAGAACCCTGTTTGTTTTTCAGAGTCCATCCTCTCTCATGGTTTGTCTCCCCCTCCGACTTACTCCCCTTCATTCTTCCCCTCCTGCTTTTTTTTTTTCTTAACATATACTGCATTATTTGTTTCAGAGCTACAGATCTGTGATTCAACAGTCTTGTAATTCATTCTTATTGACACCTCCCTATCCTTTTCTCTCCCAATCATCTGCCTACCCTTCCTGCTTCCTCACTCAGACTGCATGTAAACCTCAGAGCAAAATCAAACAGGCTCAGACTTGCAGGAAATCAGGCTAGGGAGCCCCCAAGCAGAGGGAAAAGGACAAATGTTTCAACAGAATAGAGACAGTATACAATGAACAAAGCCTTAGCTAGAAGTGGGGTGTCTGCAAAGCAAGCACGTTTTAAGGCATCTTGAAATCACCCTCCACTTGGAAGACACTGTTACTACTTCATTGCTATCGTGTAATAAGAGACATTTCTTTCATTACATTTTTAACATACCTGCAATGACTGGAGGGATGGGGTTGGGGGCTATAAGTTATTTATACCTTAGTGGGATGCAACTTAATAAAATTGCTCTTCCTAACACATATTTGAGCTCAGACCCAGGAGGGGTTTAATAGCTGTAACTAGGAATGTAAGGAAGTAATTTTGAAAGGTGGACAGTTCTGGAAAGGGCAGGCTTGCACTAGGGAAATGTAGCATGAGGTTTTGGTAATACGAACATGTTGATCCATTGGGAGCTAAGATTCAGAGCTGAGACATGGGAGAGAGGGAGCGGGCGTCACGGAAGTGGGCAAGGGGGACCGAAGGCAGAGGGAGGTAGCCACAGGTAGATGCCCAGGCAAGGTCCCTAGTTTTCAAATCTCAGTTCGAGTTGTTTTGGAGGTCTCTGGAACTTGAAGATTTAAGGCCTCCTGCTTCTTTATTTGCCTTCTGGATAAGGTCTGTCAGGCACTTTACCCTCCCACAAAATACACAGAAAGGTTTATGAGAGGGAGGCGAAGCAATATACTGTCAGCGAAAGCAGAGCTGCCAGACGCCTACACTCACAAGTCACTCACGGCAGCTGCCAGCCAGGAACGAACGTTTTTAAATTGTGATTTGGCTCTCTTGGCCTCAAGAGATTTTATTAACCCCCTGTAGCAGTGAGCAATGGTTTCCTTCCGAGGGCAATTCCTTTTTACTGGAAGACGAGTGTGGCTAAACCATGGTCAGAGGGTCAGGGGTTTAGAAGCCGACCGAAACCATCTCGGTCACTTTGTCAACTGATTAATATGTGATCGTTCTCAAAGGCAACCTTGATCATAATTCTTCCCCTCTTAAGCTTTCAGTGGCTTCCAGTTGCCTAGCTAGTAAGAGCCACACTCCTCAGTGGCCTGCTAGGGCTCAGGCCTCATGGTTGACCATCCCTTGCACCCACCCCTCACCTGAGCAAAGATCACACCCACCCCACCCTCCCACAGTTTCCTGAATCTCCCCAAAACAACTAAGCACTCTTGAACCTCTAATTTTTTTTTTTTTTTAAGATTTTGTTTTGAGAGAGAGAGAATGAGAGATAGAGAGCACGAGAGGGAAAAGGGTCAGAGGGAGAAGCAGACTCCCTGCTGAGCAGGGAGCCCGACGTGGGACTCGATCCCGGGACTCCAGGATCATGACCTGAGCCGAAGGCAGTCGCTTAACCAACTGAGCCACCCAGGCACCCTAACCTCCAAGTTTTGACCACTCCATATACTCCGCCCAGAATGAGTTCCTCCTCTACATCCTTCAATTCTAAATTCAAATGTAGTCTCCTGGGTATAGTGAGAGGCAGGCAGAGGAAGACCACCTGAGCTCCAATTTTGGTTCACTGGCTGGGCAAGCTACACCTTGTGTCTCACTGCTTCCATCCTATCTTCCACAAGGTGGGAATAGTACTTGCTTCGTAGGACTGTTGTGGGGATGAAATAAATTTACCCATGTAAGGACTTAAAGGGGAACATGCGGTTTGCAGAGTTCTAATTAAGATTGTTAGCTAGGATTTTTGGGGTGCCTTTAAGTAAGGATGAGCTGATAATTCTCTGCCACATTTTCACATCTATCAAATTACACGGAGGGTTAGTCTTCAGTTGGTACCTTATTTCTAATCAAGACGACACGATTTCAGGTGGACAATGGTTTCATTTTTAAGTTTTTAAAAGTGAGTCTGTCTTCCCATGGGTTGTGAACCCAAGAGTGAAGGTTTTATCTTAGGTTTTGTGTCTCTAGTGCATACCTGGACCAGTGTCTGGTATATATCAGATGCTCAGTAAATGTAAAGCAGGATAGGACTATTCAAGAAGAACGCGTGGAATGTTATACGCAAACAATGAATCATGGAACACTATATCAAAAACTAATGATGTAATGTATGGTGATTAACATAATAAAAAAAAGTTCTTCGAATTGGCATCAACAACTGGGGATATCATTCGTGACCTTGACTCTGATTTTTTTCTTTGGTCTTAAGTAAATCCATTTTTCTCAGCCTCATTTCCTCATCTCTAAGTTAGAAACAAAAATGGAGGTCGGGAAGATAGGTCAGGGACAGCTTGGGAAAGGTCTTCATGAATTCAACTTATGAAACATTTTTTTCTAAAACACAAAATCCAATGAGGGACCAAACTATTGTATTCATGGTTAAAAATAAGATTCATATTCAAAGTTCCCGGTACGGTGTCTGATATGCAGTAAATCCTTAATGCATGGTAGCTATGACTGCATATTGTTAAAATCTTATTTCTATGCAAACATTCTAACTATGTAGCATATTTAACCACTTATTAAAATCAAGGGTTTTTCCCTCTACTTTTCTCTATTTAAAAACATTGCAATGACTCTCTTTGAATGTCCATTTTAGTTTACTTTTATAAAACTTATTTCTGTAATAGATTTTGAAGGATATGAAGGTTTAAGGTTTTGACACTGTCAAACAGCTTCCCAATTGTTATACAAGATTTCCCACCAGGTTTATGTGGGTTGTTCATGTTTCTGCATCTTCAGCAGCAGTACATTTTATTGATACTCAAATTTTTGCCAATTTAATGAGTAAAAGTTTTCACTGTGTGGATTTTTTTAGTTACCAATGCAATTAATTCTTTCATATTCATTAGTAATTTATCCTTTTCTGTAAGTTTTCTTCATGTTCATTATGACTAAAATAACATTTTGTTGAGCCAAGAAAAAAAAATGACTAACAGTCATGCCAAAAAGTTAAGAAGCACACAGGTTATCCAGAAACTCTTATCCCACATTTTGATTTTCATCACTGATGATCTCTTTATGTTTTCTCAAACAAAATTAGTTCTTCCCCTTCATCCCACGTCTCTGTCTGCCTTTTCCTGGGCTCTATTCTAGTGCCTTCTCTGCCAGGAAACTTTCCTCTTGTTGCTTTTTGTCTCCAACTAGACTGTAAGAACCTTGGGTGCTAGGACTGGTTTATAGTCTACTTTATAACTACCCACCTGGCAAGATCATCATCAGGGCTAAGCTTGCAGCAGGTCCTCACTGACTGGAAGATACCCTATTGTCAGTTTCACTGACAAGAGTTCAGACTTGGAGAAAAGCAAGACAAGCAACCACTCTATGGCCAACTCACAGGATTAAATCCATCCCTCCTATGGGCCATGTTGTCTGATGGACTAGAAATATACCATCAATTGTTAAAGATTGATAAAGCATGTAGTATTAAAAAAGTAGAATGAAGATGGCTAGTCTATGTTCAAAACCTGAGAAGCAGGAGCACAGATGGTCCACATCACAGTGTGAGGGCTCGGGTTGGACACCATCACCAACACTGGGGAGGGCCATCTGCTTACTCAGTCCACCAATTCAAATGCTAATCTCTTCTAAAAAAATTCTTACAGACACACCCAGAAATATCATTTAACCAGATTATCAGGGCATCCATGACCTACTCCAGTTGACACAGTAAGATTAACCACCAGTCTCCTATTATCTGTGGCTAGTTGCCCCAGAAGCATGGAAGTGAGGGGGGAAATAGCTTCTTTCCCTAGGATCTAAGGATGCCCAAAATCTAGCCATTTATCACTTCTGCAGATGAACCTCACATCATGACTACAGTGCTAAAAGCCATTTTAAGCAATACTGGTATCATTTTAAGCATCAACTCCATAATCTGAATTGAAGGAAACTAACTGAACTTAATTTCATCTGGCATGTTTACTGGTGTTCTAGGACCTGGAACCCAATTTGCTGAGATTGGTTTGGGAACACGAGTTAACACTTGGAGCTCTGCAGATGCCCTGCCCACCATAGAGCCTGAGAGCACAAGAGGGAGCCCAAGCCCAGGTAGGAAATCCACAAAGGCTGTAACAACTCCTGGTATGCCCAGGTAATTCCAGATCAGAATGTTCAATTTTACAAAATAGGAAAATCAGAGGAGAAGATCTATAGATGGTAAAACAATCTAGTTTATTCATCGGCAGAATGTAGGATTATGTCATCCAATGAACTCCAACACAGCTAAGTATTAGTTTTAGATTATCAGTGAACTGATAGAAAAGCACTGATAGATAAGGGAATATACATCATAGAATTTAAAAGTCATTATTAAAAGAGCCTGACCACTGAAGATGAATTCAAAGCAAAGATGTAGCACAGCATAATTAAGCTGCCAAAGTTAGGATACATTAGGAGAGCCACATGGGTTTGCGGTCCAACCTCCACTTTCTAATTAACTATGTGACCCTGCACAGGTTACTTAATCTCTCCCAGCCTCATGACCCTCTCCTTTAAATAAATAAGCTATACTCTTATTTAGGGTTTCTCTCCTTTTAGAATCCCAACATTCAATTATTCTAGTTCTGGCTTTCACACTAAATGATCTCTCTTGGTTTTTGTCCCTTAGTGGACTTGTCTCTAAAGCAATGGTGGTAAAAACTTTTCACCTAAGTGTCATAGGAGATCATGGCTGTGTAAGTGCTTAGAAATGCTCTAAGTCATCCTTGAGTGTAAGGTAATGCCTTCATTACCACCATTTTTTTAAATTTCTAGCTTTTCAAAGGACTGGAATTCAAGACTGTCACTTGGTTGTGTCTTTCAAGAAAGGGTCCTAGTCTTGCCTGGATTTCCCCAAAGAGATAAGGAGAGGAGCTGGCTCAGAAGAAACATCAAAGACCCAAGACTATTTCTCTACCAGAACAATGAAGATAACATTTACAATTACCAAAGCCTTGTCAAAGAGCTTTCTCAAACCTTGTTTTATTCAGTCTTCACATGCTTATCTACATGTTAGTGATAAGAAAGCTGAAGCACTAAGATGTTAAACTTTTCCAAACTCACCCGGTTCTTTGGGAGACCTGGAAGCAAGCACAATGTCCTAACATACAGCCTGCATTGATCAGGAAATGATGGGGCCTGATGTCCACTCTTGGTCACCTTTTAAGTAAGTTTTGTCTTATTTTAACCTTTTTAAAGAGTTAGTTGAGAGAGTGGGCACACACAAGAGAGTGAGAAGGGGGTGGGGTGGGGCAAAAACAGAGGAAGAGAGAGAGAATCCTCAAACAGACTCCCTGTTGAGCACAGAGCCCAATGCAGGGTTCGAACCTAGGACCCTGAGATCATGACCTGAACCAAAATCAAGAGTTGGCCACTTAACCAAATGAGCCACCAGGCACCCCTGCCTTACTTCTATCAGCTATGAAGTTTCTCCTTCCTCCCTAGAGGGCACAATCAACCCCTCTGCATGGACTCCATAATTTTTCTCACAAATTTTTAATAAAACATTCATATGGCTATGCATTTATCATCTTTCTCCCTGGACTATGAGGTTTCTAAGCCCAGAAACCACAGTGCTAGCCATAGCTAACATACTGGTTAACAGGAGCTGGGGCTCGGCAAATGATCATGGAATAATGACCAACAAAAGGGCCATCAAAAGTTTAGGAGAGGGAGGAAAAAAGAAACAGGCAGGGAGGAGAGATGGAAGTGGGGGGAGAGGCAGAGGGAGAGAGGCAGGCTGGCTGGTTCTATCTGACCATATTTCCAAGCCAAAAAGCACACTGTAAATGTTTAGCTACTGAGTTTGCCTACCCACATTCTGTTCACCACCATTAATGAGAACAGTTAAGAGTTGGTGTATTTGCAAACATTTCCACCCAAACACAACAAAAACTGGCAAAAATGAAGAGGGTGTCCCGGCATTTCTGTTAGTAATTTACCATGAGTGTCCAGAGAGCCCTGTATTTTCCAGAGCTAAGATATAGGAAACTCTTTTCCTGGGGTAGAACAAAGAAACCCAATAATTTAACTAGAATTGGGGAACATGGGACAAAGACAATGTCTATCATCTTGCCCCACACAAGAAATGTAGTTTTATACACACATACATACACATACACAGGCTTAGTAAGCTGAAATATACTCATGAAAAATTATGAAGTACCTCATTCACCCACTCATCCACTTACTCTCCTCCATCTGTGCCTTATACATAGCACAGTGCCTGTCACATAACAGGCACTCAAGAAATAAGTGACTGAATTCAAGTGTGCACAAAAGAAATCAGAACAGATAAGAACATCGGGTTATCTGAGTTTTCTTGCTATTTAAATGCCATTACCATTTATACGTGCAAACTAAAGTAATGTCTGTTTCCCCAAAATGATCAATCTCTACACCTAGGTCAATAGGTCATCTGAAGATGCAGAATGAAGCAAATAATTTTGTGTGCATTCTCACACAATTGTCAGGTACACCCATAATTACAACTCCAGTACAAATAGTTGACCAGACTTCATCAGTAGGTATTTTATTTATTATATATTGAAAATCTATGTGCCAGAGTCTGTGTGGGGTGTTAGGAATAGAGGATTAAGACAGATGTGATCTCTACTTCTATTTTAGTGGAGAAGATGGAAAACAAAAATCCTAACTATAAGAAATTGTTAAATTACAAGAGCATTTAATTCACCCTATATGTCCCTTTGATCCTGCAAGCATATCATAAAATTCTTTCTCCTTATGTAAAAAGGAAAACTAAATTCACTTCTCTCTCAATAAATGCATCTTGTGTTTCAGGGAAGCAAGAAATTACATTGTTCAGCCCTTGATGCTCTGGAAGCCTTTACGTCACTATCAAATGCTCTAGAAGTTCTATCTTACCCCACCACTTTGCTTTGGAGAGGATACTTTGAAGAGCATGTCTCCCGCCTTGCAAGGTGGTAGGACACCAAACTTGACTGAACTAAACTACCCTAATACCTAAAAACCACCCATCAAGCAACCTACACTCTTCTAACACATCGAATCACCAAGCAGCTTTAGAGAATGCTCAGTTACCAAGTGACATTTATAGTTCAGGTCACAGACACAAAGTGATACTTCAATCGGTGAAGATGAAAACTCACACAGTAAAAATATGCATATCTTCTTCAGAAGTGACAGCTTTCCAGAATACTAATAAATTGGTTAGCTCATTTCCCAGCCCACGTCAGATTAGAAATAGCTGGGAGGGAGGCGCAAGAGGAAGCAGCCAGATGTAGACACAATTATAGCAGAGAAAGTAAAATAAGAGCCTCAACAATAATCACGTGAACAGGCCGTGAGTGGTTGTCACGTGCTACGCACTTTCCTAAGTCATCGCTTCTCATCCTCTCAACAAGCCCGTGAGGCAGCGACTATCAGAAGGTACCTACTATATGCCAGGAATCCTACACAATTATTCTCCAATCCTTAGAACAATTTTGCATTATTGTCACCCAATTTGCAAGTGAGAAAACTGTGGTTCAGATCATCTAAATGACTTGTGGCAAGACTCCTTAACTAGCAAGTAACTGGGCCAGAACTTGGACTTGGTTCAAAGTCAAGTGACCATACCCCCCCAGGTCTGAGACAGCTGCATTCTACTCCTGCTTAATTAGCAATCATGTCCCATTTCACCCTCTAGAGTGTCCTGGTTTGAATGAGCCATTCTATGGCCCCCTACGCCTAAGGGGCACAGCCTCTCCTTTCAGCCAGACCTTCTCCATACCCAGAGGCTTGACACTGAGGCAAGAGAAACCTACTATAAAAAAGAACCTCAAACATTCAAAATGCATGGCAATTTTAAGTCATTTGGAGAAAGGCGGCAGGGCTTGGGGGGGGGGGTGTATTATTCAGTTTCCTCCCAGGAACAAGAATCAAAGTAATAAATAGTTTCAAAATGATGCTGTCCCAAAGTTGAATGTGAACAGAAAAATGTATAGTGTTCTAAAAAAAAAAAAACTTTATCCTCAATTGTTAAAGTTTTCACTTTTGAACCCAAAGAGAATAAACTTCAGTTATCTAGAAAATTGTGGGTTTTAACCCTTTCTTAGTCATGCTAGAAAGAGGAATACCTTTTATTCCCTTCCCTCCAGGATTTACCCCCCAAGAAAAGCAGCAATGCTTCCAAGCTTGCTCTCAAGTAGGACAGCTTCGGTTCAAATACTCACTATGCACTCTAAGACCTTAGGTGGGTCACCTGCCCTCCTTGCCATTATTCTCATCTGGAGGACAGTAACAATCCATCACTGTAATGCAAGGACAGCAGCATAAAATGGTGCAGGTGAACACTCCAAAGGGTGAGTAGTGCTCAGCACACAAATGCTGAATAAGTTTACTTACAATATTAATGTTATTAAGATTTAAGTTAACCCTAGTTCAAGTCCTTCTACTGACAACTTCACTTTTCAAAGGGAGAACAAGATGAAAATCTAGCAAAAATGATACATTCAATACTCTTTATAAGTGATAGTATTGCTACTATTAGAATACTATTCACATATATCAGTAAGATATACCCCAAATATGCTCAAAACTTAAAGCTAAAGGGGTCCTTAAAAACCATGCAGTCCAACTAGAGTTTAAAGAAAGGCAAAAATGGAGCCAAGGAGTTGACAGCCACTTCCCCAAGACCTAAAGCCAGTTAAGGGCAAAGCTAGACAGTGATGTTGAGTCTGAAAAGTCCCAACTATGGAAAGAGCATGGGACTGTGTAACAGATAAAGCTCATCCTCCTTAGGGCAGTCATGTAACTTCAGGCAAGTTTACTTCCCATATTTGAAGCTTGTAATTCTCAGTTGATGAAAATAAGGATTGGTTCTTTTTTGTCAGAGTATTCTGAGAACTAAAAAAGTAACATTCAAAGAGCCTGAATTCACTGCTGCACTCCCTATGGAGGGCAGATGAAGTGGTACGACTGCCAGAAGGAAATTTGCGTCTACCAAAAAAACGCACAGATCCTTCAACACTGGAATTAGACTTCGAGAAGTGTATCCTATGGGCAAATGTATGCCTAACTATGTTCTCTGCAGTTTTACCTGTAATAACAAAATTAATTAAATCTCCGTATCAAGAGGGAAATGCTAAAAAAAGGTTTTCTATAACGTGGCAATGATAAATTTTTCAAAGCATGTTAAATAAAAAAGAATGTCATTGAATCATACATGGATTAGAATTTTGAGCCAGTTTTTGTCAAAATAAGACAAACTATAAATACATAATAGGATATATAGATTGAGTTCTCATGAAGCCTCTTACAAGGCCAGTGGTGTTTGGGCGGAAGAGGGAAATCAAGGTAATTTTCATCTTTTATTATATACACCCCTCTTTTAAAACGTTTATCATAATAATGCATTCATTTAAGAGAAAACTTAAGATTCTCTAGCATATAGCTGATACTGAATGTTTCTTTCTGTCCACAGACCTCTATTCTTAGTGTTAACATTTGTTATTAGATTGCTCTTCCTATCATTGTCATTGTAACTTCAGACAATTTTAGAAAACAAATATTATTTCAGGGATGACTCTGCCCCATTAGAGAGCTTTTTCACAGTGCTTCAGATCTGGCTGTTCGTTTATGACCCATACTAAAGGCCTACATCCCACAACCTGAGCTACGAGCTGAACAAAGGTTAATAAAAACACATAAAGGAAAGGCAGGGGCTGTCTCCCTCCTCTCTGTTTGCTGTGTCATTTGTCTCCCTGTTAAATTGCAATAAAGACAATAAAAGGAAATTGGCTGTGAAAAATGAAAGAGCTCTCTATTCATAAAACAGTTCAAATGAGAAAAGCCTTTTAATGGGAAAAGGACCACTACCATGCAAAGCAGTGAGTGGGAGAGTGACATAAAACTCTTAAGATAATTCATTAACCACAAATTATTGTAGGCAACTCAAATCCTTTCCCCCAAATCACGTTTATGTTCTAACCATCAGAGTGATGGATGCCTTCAAGCAAATTCTAGGACTGAGGTCTATGCTGCAAAGAGTAGGCAATGGCAGTATGTTTGATTATAGGATCTGCCCTCCTGATAGGAAAGAAAGGTGGCCCCATAATGGGCATGGAGACAACGTGGTGTCGATGGTAGGCCAACTGGCTCACAAACAGATCTGACTGCTCACTCCATTTAAACCAACTCACCCTCCTGAATGAATACATCAATGATCCTACAAAAGCTAACCACCTCACCCAAAATAAGGGTAGTAATATATGCCTCACCTAGCTCTCAAAGCTATTACCACGCTTAGATAAAAGATCAAGACTCCAAATTGCTCTCTTTAAATTATGCCGGGCACCCAGACTCCACATTCAGCACACATTAGAAGAAGTGGGCCTGTTCCCAGCACTAATTTTGGACCTCTCACTTGACCACCTCTACCTTCCACCTTCTTCATTTGTGATTTTCCATGATTTCAAATTAAGTAGTATGTTGAACACCTATGTGATGGGCACAAAAACAACTTAATGTTTTTATCCCTCTGCCCTAAAGTACCAGCCCCAGATAAAAACTTTGGCAGACTCTTTACTGTTCAAAGTGATCCATGGCAAATCTGTTCTTAGCCTCTGTGGGACTACCCTTGAAAGGCATCCCAGTGGTCTTCTCGGAACTGGAGGCACTTGAGTTGACGGATTGATGGATTCAACTTCATCTTCTTACGCTCCCTTCCCTCCATTCACCGACCACACATTGCAAGGTGAACGAGAACATACTCTCAGAAACAGGACCCTACCATTTGGCAAGGGTTTTAATTGGCAAAGAAACATTTAGTTGTGTTTGATTAGACTGAGGCATGAGAGAGGGTTAGTCAATTGGGAAGGATTTTTGCCACAAAGCATCAAAGCCAAAAGGTAGACACAATTGGGCTCTAGAAGACCCATCTCTATTCTGGCACAGACTAGACTTCTAAGAACAAGAGGTTCCCACTCAGGGACATCAATTCTCTATAGCTACAGATTTTACTAAGTGAACTGGACAAAAATGTTTTCATATGCAGTTTCTTCTTCAGGGGCATATTGCCCCCCCTCCCACACATCCACACCCTGGGGTTGTCATCCCTGAGCCAGGTCAGATTTCAGTAAGTCATCTTTCTTATTCGGGCTTTCCTTCTGCACTTTTGCTGTTGACTAACAAATTGACACCAAGAAGATCTCAACTGAAAGCATCGGATATGCCATGTTAAGCCAACCGCCAAACTTCCTAGGAGAGAAAGTAAAGCATATTTTACAAATAAAGGATTTGAATCAGTGAGTTGTCAGACAATGCTTCGAGGAGGGGAAAAGGCAGAAATAAAACATAACAGCACTGCCTTAGGCATTCCGGCTTTCTAGATTCAGACAGTGCTTGGTTATGATGAAACGCTTGATCTACTATGAGTATCAGCGGCCTATCTGTAAAATAACTAGGAATTTTATCTTCTCTAAGATTGCTTCCAGATCTAAAATTCCATCATTTTGTAGGATGCAGATTTTTATTTTCTTAAAAGGTTTTATTTATTTGACAGAGACACTGCGAGGGAGGGAACACAAGCAGGGGGAGTGGGAGAGGGAGAAGCAGGCTTCCCGCAGAGCAGGGAGCCCGATGCGGGGCTCGATCCCAGGACCCTGGGATCATGACCTGAGCCAAAGACAGACGCTTAACGACTGAGCCACCCAGAGGATGCAGATTTTTAAAATTTATCTTGCGGTTTTGTAATTGAAGTGCTTGTTCATCCACAGGAAAATACATGATCCTCTGCCCCCACTGCAGGTTTGGATCGCTATTTCTTGAGAACCGAGGGTCGGGTACCATAAATTTGAGAGTACACTGAAACAATCTAAGTGACTCTACAGGAATAGTCCATGCATGTCCTTTCCCTCCTATGGGCAATATGCCATTTTCTCATTTTTGAAGGTCTTAAATTTTTTTTTTATGATTGTCACTAGAATGCAAGCTCCATGAAGCCAAGGATTTTTCCGTCTATTTCCTGCTGTCTCCCTTTTTAAAAAAACCACTGAGATATAATTTAAAACTCAATTTAAGGGGCACCTGGGTGGCTCAGTCATTTAAGCACCTGACTCATGATTTTGGCTCAGGTCATGATCTCATGGGTTGTGAGGTGGAACCTCACATCAGGCTCTAGGTTCAGTGGAGAGTCTCCTTGAGGTTCTCTCTCCCTCGCCCCCTGCCCCTCCCCCACTCACACTCTCTAATCTTTAAAGAAACTCAATTTAAAGTGTACAGGTAATTTCTAGTCTAGTCAGAGTTGTGACCTGTCATAAGGTCATCACTTGGGGGTGATAAATTCTGGGTTTAGATATGGTTGTTGTACAACACTGTGAATGTACTGAATTGTACTGTATACTTTAAGACAGCTACAATGGCAAATTGTATGTTATTTGTATTTGAACACAAAAAAATGCACAAAAGCTCATTAAAGCACCTTAAACATTATTTGTGTTTCCATTGTGCAGTTTCAGTATCACTGTTTATGGTTTCAAAGACTTTGGAACAGCAAACAATAGTATCAACACACTTGAACATTTCACTTGGACCTTGGTTCTCTCTGGGCAATGGAATCACCACATTTCCTCACTTTTTCTTATTTATCTCTTTTTTAATAAGCATGTGTAACTTTTTGACAGAAGACCATTATAGCAATTTTTATAGTATTTTTTAAAATTTTGAGAATGTATCTGGTTACATCTTTTGTACAAAGGAGCTCGAAAACCTAAGTTTGAGGAGAATATTAATGATTTGGGAACACTGCCTTGGGTATATTTTCTTATGACATTCCAGAGCCTGTTTTGTTTATGGCTCTTTCATGACATGTAACATTTTGAATTCATCCTGCATTTCCTATACAAAGTATACCACTGGGTTTCTAAAAATTCCACTTACAGGTCTATTTCAGAAATACATCCATACACACAACTATATATACATCTAATTTTAGACATAGTGAGTTACAACAGCCCCATTTTGTAACTTTAATGAATTAATGGATCTAGTCACAGACCATTGACAGCTACTAAAAGAGAGGCAATCAGACAGCAGGTGCCAAAAAGTTGAAAAAAAAAATCATTCATCAAGTAGCACTGCCTTAGGAAGAAAAAAAATCTACCTAAATCTGATCAAACTACACTCGATCCTCAATTTGCAGAAGATACAGAGACCAGAGGAACATGTTAAATATAACAATGGGGGATGCAATCATCAAAATACAGACTGAACCTCTGTAGGACAAATGGCCTTGTTCCATCAACAAGGCAAAGTACTAAAATTTCAGACCCAATTCATACACATTTAAAACTTATGATACATAGGAGAATTTAAAGTTTGAATAAGGACTACTTATTTGATAATGTTAAGTTATTGAAAGGGGATCCAAAACGGCAGCATAGGAAGATCCTGAACCCAATTCTCCCACTGGACACACCAGATCTTTTTCTTCTGAGTAAGATTTGAAACTAGATAAACCACTCTTTACAACAAAGGATAAAAGGACCACATCAAGACAGAGCGGAAGAAACAGTCTCACAAAAAAAACCCACCCCAGTATAGCAACCCACAATAGGAAGGGATCTCGCCAGAAAGACACTTCTCCCAGAGGAGTAAAGGGTTGGTGCCCCCCCACACTGAGCATTCCAGCCCCTGGGACCTGTATCAGAGAGGCGAGTCCTCTCTGGACTTAGAAACATCAGGCTTGGAAAACCAATGGGGCTGAGGTCCAAGGACCCAAAGTGGGACAAGAACCATTCCTCTCTTGTAGGGTTCATGTGTGGGCTCACACACGTGGGGGTAGGGAGGGGTGGGAGTGGTTAAAAATAGCAGTTTGAAAAACACCAAAACTATATATAAGTGAGTCTCATTTGCTGATCTGGGGGCATGGGCTGGAGGGGCGGGGGACAACTGAGATGCTCCCTGCAGAAGGAGGTGCTGCCAGATGCCACTGTTGCATTCTCCACGGTCTGCTAGCACCGGCAGGGAGCTCAAATGCACTTCCTGCTGCCTTGCTGTGGAAGGCTGGGCCAAGCAGTCCCCACACCTGCTGAGGTACGAGAGCACAAAGGCACCATACTCCCCCACTCCCAGGCTAGTCCTGGTGAGGACAAATGGTCCTGGCCTTCTCCCACCTCCAGCCTGAAGCCAGTGCACCTGTACAGAAAAGGCACACTCTCCCCCTGCACTGACGCCCAGGGCGGGTGAGTGTAGTCATTTTCCTCCCTGCCTTTCCAAAGAGATCAAGAGTGTTACACACCCTGCCCTTTCCAACCACCCAGCTAAAGCCAGCTAACACACACAATCCACACAGGGGACACCCCTTCCTCTCCTGGCCCTGGTAGCCAAGACAGCTGGTGTGCCTGAGCTCCATGGGACTGTAATAATCATAAAGATAGTACTTGGCAAGCCAAAACCCCAGGGCACTGCAGGGACAACAGGATAAAACACAACCCCAGTCTTCCTGTGAAAAAGGCCTATTTAATTGGCCCAGAGCTTCTACCTGAGGGATGGGATTCAGGTTTATCATGTATCTAGAGCCCAAGGAGGCACTCCCAAGGAATTTAAGGAGACACCATCCTTATACATACCCATTGCCTCACCTACAGCTTGAGGACATTTCCCAGAAAAGTCTCTGGAGACCCACTTTTTGCCATGGTCATCCAGGGAACACCTCCAAATCTCCTGATCTGGAGGCTACCTGCCCCACAAGACAATATTTACATACTTTACAAGCTACTGCCTGAGGATCTGGCTCACTCTGAAACTAGGTGCTCAAAGAGATTTCTCCATTTGGATCAAGGACAGGTTGTGGCTTATCTTCTAAAATGGGGGCATATCAAGAATAAGTCAGGCAGTTTAGACAATCACAAAGGTTCAAGAGACAACCAAGAGCTAGGACAAGGTTGAACAAGAAGGATCATCACCTAACAAGGCACTCCAAGACAGAAGTAGTTGTTTCACCTAATACTTAGAAACACAGAGTTAAGCAAAATGAGGAAACAAATATATCCCCAACAAAATAAGACAAAATTTAAAAGACATACATGATAGGGAGAAAAGTAATCAACTTGATAAAGAATTCAAAGTAATGGTCACAAATATGTTCACTGAACTAGGGAGAAGAATGGAGGAACACAGTGAGAACTTAAAGCAATGGAAATAATTAAAGCAATAATTACCAAACAGAGGTCAGAGCTGAAGAATACATTAAAGTGAAAAGTATACTAGAGGGGTTCAACAGACTGAATAAAGACAAGTGGCTCAGCTCCATAAGCTAGAAGATAAAGCAATGGAACTCAGAGCAACAAAAAGAAAGTTTTACCAAAAAAAAAAAAATAAAATGTTTAAGAGGTCCCCTAAGTAGAATAACAGTTATGTTACAGGGGTCCCAGAAGGAGAAGAAATAAAGGGGAAAACTTACCTGAAGAAACAATGACTAAAATGTTTTAACCTGGTGAAGGAAATATCCATGCAGGTCCAAAAAGCCCAGAAAGTTCCAAATAAGGTAAGTGCAAGGAGAGCCACATCAAGACACATTATAATTAAAATGTCAAAAGATAAAGACAATCTTAAAAGTAGTAAGAGAAAAACAAATTGTTATATGCAAGAGAAATTCCATAAGGCTATCAAATTTCTCAGCAGCAACTTCGAAGATCAGAAGGGTGTGGCAGGACATATCCAAAGTCCTGAAAATAAAAATTTTCCAACCAAGAATACTCTACTCAGCAAGCTCATTTGTCAATTTTGAGGGAGAGATCAAGAGTTCCCCAGAAAAGCAAAAAAAAAAAAAAATCACTACTAAACCTGCCTTACAAAAAATATTGAAGGTATTTCATTAAGCTGAAAAGAAACAGCACTAATAACATATGAAGTAAAAATCTGACTGGAAAGGTAAATATATAGTAAAGATAGGCAATTAATAACCTAGGAAGCTCCTAAGAGTAAAGAAAAACATTGTAAAATTAAGTACAACCTCAAGGGATGGATAAAAATATAAAAAGTGACATCAACAAAAAATGGCTAAGGTGGGGAATACAAATGTACAGTTTGCAATGTGTTCAAAATTAAGTTGCTATCAACTTAAAATAGACTCTAATATACATAGAATGATATATGTGAACCTCGGGGTAAACTCCAATTTAGAAACTCTATATTTAGAAACTATACCAAAAAAAAGGAATTTAAAACACTCAAGAAAATTATCAATGCAGACAGGCAAAGAGAAAGAAATGGAGAACTATAAAAATAGCCAAAAAACAATTAGCAAATGGCAACAATTACATACCTATCAATAAATTACTTTAAACATAAAAGGACTAAATTCTCCAATCAAAAGACAATGCCTGAATGGATTAAAACACACACAAAACCCCTCTATATGCCACCTACAAGGGAATCACTTAAGAACAAAGGACACAGGGCACCTGGGTGGCTCAGTTGGTTAAGCGACTGCCTTCGGCTCGGGTCATGATCCTGGAGTCCCAGGATCGAGTCCCACATTGGGCTCCCTGCTCAGCAGGGAGTCTGCTTCTCCCTCTGACCCTCTTCTCTCTCGTGCTTTCTCTCATTCTCTCTCTCTCAAATAAATAAATAAAATCTTTAAAAAAAAAAAAAAAAGAACAAAGGACACACAGAAAATAAAGGAATTGGGAAAACAGACTATGCAAATGGAAACCAAAAGAAAGCTAGGGTATCTATATTCATCGCACAATATAGAATTTTTTTTAAAGATTTTATTTATTTACTTGACAGAGAGACAGCGAGAGAGGGAACACAAGCAGGGGGAGCGGGAGAGGAAGAAGCAGGCTTCCCACTGAGCAGGGAGCATGATGTGGGGCTCGATCCCAGGACCCTGGGATCATGACCTGAGCCGAAGGCAGACACAACAACTGAGCCACCCAGGTGCCCCATCGCACAATATAGAATTTAGAACAAATATAGTAATAGGCAAACAGGGCCACCACATAATGAAAAAGGGTCAATCCAGTAAGAAGATGGAACATATATAAACATGCACCCAACACAGGAGTATCAAAATATATAAAGTATTAACAAACCTAAAGGGAGAAACAGCAATGCAATACTATTAGGGGATTTCAACACCCCACTTACAAAATAAATACATCATCCAGACAGAAAATCAATAGGGAAACATCAGCCTTAAATGACACATCAGACCAGATGGAAGCAATACATACAGAACATTTCATCCAAAAGCAGAATATAAATTCAAGTGCACACAGAACATTTTCCAGGATAGATCCACGTTAAGCCATAAAGTAAATCAAATTCAAGAAGATCAAAATCACATCAAGCATCTTTCTGGATGACAATGGTATGAAACTAGAAATATAAGAGAATTGGAAAAACCACAAATGTGGAGATTGAACAGCAGGTTACTGAACAACTATTGGATCACGGAAGAAATGAAAGGGAAAAAAATTAGAGACAAATGAAAGCAGGAAAAACATACCAAAATCTATGGGATACACAAAAACAGTTGTAATAGGGAAGTTCATAGCAATATAAGCCTACCAAAAGAAACATGAAAAATATTTAATTTCACACCTAAAGGAAGTAGAAAAAAGAATGGATGAGGCCCAAGGTTAGTAGAGGAAAAAAATAAAGATCAGAAGTAATGAAATATATACTAAAAAGATAAAATATCCATGAAACTAAGCTGCTTCTTGGAAAAGATACACCAAATTGACCAAGCTTTAGCTACATTCCCCAAGACAAAAAAGACTCAGATCTAAGTTAAAACCAATAACACACAAACACAAAAAATCATACACTATGAACAATTATACCCCAACAAATTGGACAATCCACAAAACAAATTGGTAAATTCCTAGAAATTTATAACCTTCCAAGACTGAATCAAAGAAATTGAGAATGTGAAGAGGGATTACTGACTTAATTACTGGTCAAAAACTTCCCAGGAAACTGAAGTCCAGAACCAGACGACTTCACAGGTGAATTCTATCAAACCTTCAGAGCAGCATTATTCCTATCTTTCTCAATCTTCCAAAATATGGAAGTGGAAGCAAAGCTTATAACCTCATTTCATGAGGCCAACATTACCCCAATACCCAAACCAGACATGCATACACCACACTGCCCACCCCCACTCCACCAAAAAAAAAGTGACAGGCTAATATCCCTGATGAATAGAGAAACAAAATTCCTCAACAAATTCAACAATACATTAAACAAATCCTACACCATGATGAAGTGAAATTTATTCCAAGGATGCAAGCATGGCTCACTGCCTGCAAATCAACATGACACACCACATTAACAAAATAAAAGAAAAAAATCTTATAATCAACTCAATACATACAGAAGGGGCACCTGGGTGGCTGAGTTGGTTAAGTGTCTGACTTCAGTTCAGGTCATGATCTCAGGGTCCTGGGATAGAGCCCCATATTGCATCTCGCTCCCTGCTCAGTGGGGAGTGTGCTTCTCCCTCTGCCCCTCCCCCCACTCATGCGCACTCTTGCTCTCCGTCAAATAATAAAATCTTTAAAAACAAAAGATGAAGGTTTGACAAGATTCAGTGTCCATATGTAATAAAAGAGATCAAAATGACCATAGAAGGAACATACCTTGGGCGCCTGGGTGGCTCAGATGGTTAAGCGTCTGCCTTCGGCTCAGGTCATGATCCCAAGGTCCTGGGATCGAGTCCCGTGTCGGGCTCAAGGAGCCTGCTTCTCCCTCTG
>NW_027397073.1:30562109-30592331 GCF_003265705.2 Callorhinus ursinus
ATATATATATATATATATATAAAACCCTAAAAACTCCCTCCAAAACTATTAGAATAGATTCAGAAAAGTTGTAGGATACCAGATCAATATACAAGAATATGTTGTATTTCTACACTAATAAACTATCAGAAAGAGACATCAAGAAACCTACTCACAATTGCGTCAAAAAGAATACACGTAGGAATAAATTGAACCAAAGAGGTGAAATACTGAAAGCTTTCAGATCTTGATCAAAGAAACTGAAGACAAATGAAAGATATTCCATACTCACGGATCAGAATGATTAATATTGTTAAAAGGCCCATAGTACCCCCAAATAATCTATAGGTTCAAAGCAATTCCTGTCAAAATTCCAAAAAAAATTTTCACAGAATGAGTACAGATAGTTCTGAAGCTTGCATGAAACCAGAGAAGACCCTGAATACCCAAAACAATCTTGGGGGGGGGGGAAGCCAAAGTTTCACACTCTCTGATTTCAAATGATACTATAAAGCTATAGTAATAAATAGCACGGTATTGGCATAAAAATAGACACGTAGTTCTAGAATATAGAACCCAGAAACAAACCTATGCATATGTGGTCAATTCACTTATGACAAAAAAGCCAAGAAGATACAATGGGGAAACGAGAGTCTCCCCAATAAATGCTGGGAAAACTGGACGTCTACATGCAAAAGAATGAAACTGGCCCACTAATACCATATACAAAAATTAACTCAAAACACGTTAAAAACTTGAAGACAAACCTGAAACTATAAAATCCCTATGAGAAAACACAGATGGTAAACTCTTTGGCATCCGTCTTAGCTATGTTTTTTTTGGATCTGACTGGGATTCAGAGGCAAGAATAAGGTATTGGGACTGCATCACACTAAAAAGCTCTAGACAACAAAGGAAATCATCAACAAAATGAAAGGCAATCTATCAAATGGGAGAAGATATTTGTGAATCATATCCAGGAAAGGGCTAATATCCAAAATACAGAAAGAACTTACACAATTCAACAGCAAAACAACAAATAATCCAATTTAAAAAAAAGGGCAGAGGACCTGAATGGACTTTTTTCCCCAAAAAAAGACCTCCAGGTGGCTAATAAACACATGAAAAGATGTTTGATACCATTAATCAGGGAAATGCAAATCAAAACCACGTATTACCTTACACTGTCAGAATGACTATTACCAGAAAGACAAGTGGTAGTTGTTGGCAAGGACATGGAGAAAAGGGAACCCTTGTGCACTGTTGGTGGGAATGGAAACTGATACAGCTACTATGGAAAATAGTACAGAGCTTCCTCAAAAAAATAAAAGACAGAACTAGCATATGAACCAGCAACTCCACTCCTAGGTATCTACGCAAAAAGAAAAAACTATTTCACAAAGATTTGTCCCTATGTTCACTGCAGTGTTATTTACAATAGCAAAAATATGAGAGAAAAAAATCTAAGTGCCCAGCAATGGATAAAGATGTGTATTATATACACAATGGAATACCACTCAGCCATACAAAGAATGAAATCTTGTCATTTGCGAGAACGTGGATGGACCTTAAGGGTGTTATGCTATGTGAAGTCAGACCAAGGAAGAAACATGTGTTTTCTTCTCTATGTGGAATCTAAAAACCAAACCAAACAAAACCCAGACTCATAGATCCAGAGAATAGATCAGTAATTGCTGGGGGCGGGGGGGAGTGGAAAATGGGTAAAGGGAGTAAGTACAAACTTCCAGTTTTAAGTCATAGGAATATAATACACCGAATGAGGAATACAATCAATATTGTATTAACTTTGTAAGGTGACAGATGGTAACTAGATTTATTGTGGTAACCATTTTGCAATGTACACAAATGAATACCAATGTTGTACACTTGAAACTAATGTTATATACCAGTTACACTTTTTTAACCTGTGACAAATTTTTAAAAAAAGCACAGCTGCATTATCTTTTAGCAATACTGAAAAATGTTTACAGAATTTGGTATCTGGTGTTTGCTTGAAACAAACTGAATGAAGGCAAGTGGTTGGAGAGCTTAATTAAACAATAGTTTAGAATTTCTGAAGGTGCATGGTGAGTACATGGGAGTTTATTTTACTATATCTACTCCTGCAGGATTTAAAATTTAGGGCAATTTCAAATAAAAATTTTCCTAAAAACAAAATTTAATGGTGGTGAGGGTCACTTGCAGGTTATTTTTCTTTTGAGTTAAGAGAACAAGATATGATTCACTCGAGTAAAATTCTATAGCTAGGTTCCTCCACTTACCACTGTCATGTATAGAAACCAGGAGTCCTTCATGACCTGCCTTCCTGGAATTGCAGAGATGTGATATTTCTAGAACACTCTAAATGGTCTATATCCCGATGTCATGTGGCTCTCATAAATGGAAAGAAGCTATAAGGTGGCACAAAATACCCAATTTTACAAACTAGTTTTGAAAATCTTTAATATTCAGTATTTTTAAAGTACATTAGTACATCTGACATAAAGCTGGAATGTAAACTGCATCAGGTTTTGAGAATTATGGTGTCATAAAAGTGTGCAGCAAAACTGGACAGTGGAATAGCTCTCTGAATCTCATTGAAATGTGTTCTGTTATCAATCATGGATATAAAACAGCCTGTTTAAGAATTTGGCAAGGTAGAATACACAGATTTTTTTTTCCCCAGGGTAAGCAATTATATCCTGACTCATGTAGCAAATATACAAATATACAGCAGGAAAAAAAAATTAAATATCAGCCTCAGGATTTTATTATAAAAACATACACTACAGTGCAAAAAAAGCTATTTTGAGTAACCATATTTTGACCCTGTTGGTATTATTCTGAGACAGGTACATTTATACTGTGAGATAAAGGAGTTATGTTGGTGTTAAGAACCATACTTTTGGCATAGGAGAGAGGACACATAGATGTTAAAATCAAAGATTACATTTTTTAAAACCCCATCATCCTATATTTGAATTGGAAGTGTCAGTGTGAACTTGATATACTATATACATATAAAAATAGGAACTAACCCAATAACAAGATGGTCTATAACTTCCTACTAAGAAGATTCTAGGAAAGGAGCCTTACAGCTATGGAGAAGTGTATTTTTTTTTTTTTAAGATTTTATTTATTTGACAGAGAAAGAGCAGAACACTAGCAGTCGAAGCTGCAGAGGGAGAAACAGCCCCCCCGCCGAACAGGGAGCCTGATGCCCGCGGGATCCCAGGACCCTGGGATCACAACCTGAGCCAAAGGCAGTCACTTAACCAATGAAGCCACCCAGGCGCCCCTTGGAGAAGTGTATCTTTAGAGGTCAACAATTCTTCTCCCTTCCCCCACCAAAAAGGATAAAATTGTTCAACTATTTTGGAACTCTGAAAAAACTAACCAAATGCAAACAAGTGGAAATTTATGGAAAACTGCTGGTCCTTCAACTAAAAACATTATGTATCCTCCTTGTCTGGGGCTAAAACCCACCACCCATCTTCAGTTTGGTCAATGATAATGGCAGTGTTGCCAGTGCAGAGCTGGCCAAGATACCAGTAGCTCTACCAGAAAGAGTGGGCACAATTCCAGACACAGGACAAAAATTTGACAGCAGAGAGCATTGTGAGGATATAAATGGGTAACTGACAGCTCTACTAGCCTAAAGATGTGCTCCTGGTTGGATGAAGACGTGAACCAGCCAAAATCTTAGTGGAAAGATCTTGGAAGTAACAGCCAAGTAACATAGGAGAGAGAGAAACTTCCCACACATCCCTGAGTGGCAGTGTATGCTCATGTGGGAGACCTATCCAAGAGAGCAGAGTTGAGAGTAGAAGCCACCTCTTTTCAGATTAGTGTTTTCATTTTCTTTGGGTAAATACCCAGTAGTGGAATGACTGGATCATACAGCCAATTTTTTTTGAGGTGGAATTTAAAAAAGAAAGAGAAAAAAAGACAGGAAAAGAAACAGACTCTTAAATGTAGAGAACTGGTGGTTGCCAGAGGGGAGATGAGGAGGATGGGGGAAATAAAGGAGATTAAGAATACACTTATCTTGATGAAGAAACATATAGAACTATTGAATCATTACACTGTATACCTGAAACTAATACAACACTATGTTATTTATACCTGAATAGTTACCGATAAGCTAAAAGAAAAAAAAAGTAAAGCTAAAGAAGACTTGAGAACTGGCACAACACTGAATGTACTCCCTATCCCACACAAAGATGAGGAGAGGAAGATTTGCTGGCTTAACATAATTGAGCACAACCTATTCCTCAACCACTGGCTGACCATTAAGCTATACATTTGCTGGGTGACTCCTAAGAAGCCAGGATAAATAAGACATCTGAGCAGAGATATCAACTACACACTGAAGGGGTGATAAATTCTATAGCTTAAGTCCAGGTAAGTTACAGAAAACAAAACAGAAAAGAGAAAGTAAAATTAGAATATAAAATTTCTGTAATATATGATCTGAACTGTCTAGTTTCACAAAACATTACAAGATATGCAAACAAAAACAAAACAGGCAAGTGTGACCCATATACTTAGGGGAAAAAAATAAACCACTCCATGAGAAGGAGTAAAACTAGAAATAGAATTTAGCAGTCCCAAATCTCTAATGTTCAAAGAGTTAAAGGAAGTCATATTCAAAGTACTGAAGGAAAATTTGATGACAAGACTCAAATAGGGAATCGAAAGAGAATTCAAAAAAGATCCAAATGGAAATTTACATTTCAAAATATAGTAACAAAAATGAAAAATTCACCAGATGGCCTCCATAACAGATTTATGATGGCAAGAGAAAGAAATTAACCTGTCTGAATAGAAAGAGTAAAGAAAAATTGAGACTCACTTATCAGAAAACAATGAAATATCAACAAACTTGCAAGGTGACTTCCAGAAGTGGCAAAAAAAAAAAAAAAAAACTTATGTGATGGGAACTTCTAGTTTCGGCTCCTACATAAAAAGATCATAGAAGTCATTACTCCTATCCTTATAGCAAAGGCGGGGGGAGCTTTATAAAAATGAAAATCATTTTTTCTAGACTCAGAACAGTTTTCACAGGGCAAATAACCACACTGAAACCAGAGACACAGCTGAATCTAGAGACTTACAGAAATATCTGTTTACCTGAGAAGCCACTAGAGCAATTAACTGGTTGGAATACTTAAATGGTAATTTTGATGAACTTCTGGAACCTAGGGACTAGCTTCAGAGTGACAAACTCCTGGGGGATGCATCAGTAGAGGAAACTTCACACCTTATGATCAGGAACCCAACCATGCTTTTAGAGTAAGGAACTAACAAAGATCTTGTGTGGCTCTGGCAGAGGAAGGGTCAAAGTTAACCGCTATGAAATGTGCCCAGAGCAGTCTCCACAACAAAGGTGTACTCTACAGAGGGAGAGACTATCTGACTATCCTACTTGATCCCACCTGGGAGAAGGTCATTTCCACAACTCCAGCCCCATCTGGCCCTTCCCAACTCACTTAAGAGAAGAATAAAATCCCAGCAAGCTCTTTAGTAGTATTGACAAACTGATTCTCAAGTATATTTTCTGAAAGGGAAAAGGTCTAGAATCACCAACACAGCACTGAAGAAGGTGGTCAGAACTAAGGAACAGTACTCCATTTCAAGGACTGCTACAAAGCTACAATAATCAAGACAGCATGGTCTTGGCAAAAGGATACATTTGTCATTAGGATAGATGGCTCAGAAGCAGACCCACCCAAATACAGTCCATTGCTCTTTAGACAAAAGAACAAAGGCAATCCAATAGAAAAAAGGATAGTCCTTTCAACAAACGGTGCTGAAACAGGCGGGCATCCACATATGAAAGACAATCTATACAGACCTTCTATCTAACAAAGATTCAAAAAAGACCGCTGACCTAAATGTAAAACATCAGACAATAAAATTTACATGAAAACATAGGAGAATATCTAGATGACCTTGGTCTGGCAATGAGTTTTCAGATATAGCATCAATAGCATGATCCATGAAAGAAAAAATAAATTGGACTTTATTAAATTCTCTTGGGGTGTGCCTGGGTGGGTCAGTTATTAGGCGTCTGCCTTCGGCTCAGGTCATGATCCCAGGGTCCTGGGTTCGAGTCCCACATCGGGCTCCCTGCTCAGCAGGAAGCCTGCTTCCCCCTCTCCCACTTCCCCTGCTTGTGTTCCCTCTCTTGCTGTCTCTCTCTCTCATCAAAATAAATAAAATCTTTAAAAAAAAAATTCTCTTGGGGCACTGGCTGGCTCAATGGGTAGAATATGCGACTCCTGATCTCAGGGTTTTGAGTTCAAGCCCCACATTGGGTGTAGAGATTACTTAAAATCTTTTTAAAAATTCTCTCATAGACACTTAAAATGAAAACACAAAACAGAGTGGGAGCAAATATTTGCAAGACACACATTTGATGAATTACTTACATCTAAAACATGAAGAACTCTTAGAACTCAGCAAACAAAAAATAAAAACCAGCTACCTTACCAAAGAAGATATAGATGACAAAAATATGGAAAAGCTATATAGACATTTGTCATTAAGGAATTGCAAATTAAAACAATGAAATACTACTACACACAGATTAGCCAAAATCCAAAAATCGGCCAATACCAATTGCTAGCAGGGGTGCAGAGTAACAGGAACTCACATTTTTTTTTTTTTTTTAAAGATTTTACTTGACAGAGAGAGAGACAGCAAGAGCAGGAACACAAGCAAGGGGAGTGGGAGAGGGAGAAGCGGGCTTCCCACCGAGCAGGGAGCCCGATGCGGGGCTCGATCCCAGGAACCTGGGATCATGACCTGAGCCACCCAGGCGCCCCAAGGAACTCATTCATTTTTTGGTGGGAATGAAAAATGGTACAGCCACTTTGGAAGACAGTTTGGCAGTTTCTTAATAAACCAAACATAGGCTTAGCATACGATCCAGCAACCTCATGTCTAAGTATTTACTCAAATGATTTGGGGTAAATATGGCCACACAAAAGCCTGCACATGAATATTTAGTAGTAGCTTTATCCATTATCAAGAACTAGAAGCAACCAATCTCCTAGGTTAATTGATCAAACTGTGGTAGATCCATACAATGGAGTATTATTCAGTGATAAGAAATGAGGTATCAAACCATGAAAAGGCATGGATGAATACTAACTGCAAACTGTTAAGTGAAATAATTTGCAAAGAATCTGCAAGGACTACATACTCCAACTTCAGTTATTTGACATTGTAGAAAAGGCTAAAGTATAAGAACATTGAAAAGATCATTGGTTGCCATAGGTTCAGGGAGAGGAGCAGGAGGGTTGAGTAGGTGAACCACAGAATTTTTAGAATGATGAAATTAGTCTGTAGGATACACCAATAGTAGATACATGACACTATGCATTTGTCAAAACCTATCAAACTTCAAAGCACAAAGAGTACACCTTCACGGATGCAAATTTTTCAAAGTCAGTGAAGATGTTAGAGGAATCCCAGTATGGAATATAGACTGTGATGCAACAATGTGTATAACAAACATACAATAAAACCTAAGTGGGGTCTGAGAACAGCATGCTGCTCTAGGCAATTTCGGCAATACGTCTGCAAAACAAATGGCAAAAGAGATTGTACATAAGCACTGTACTTTAATTGATAAGTGTTTCCCACGGGGGTAGGAGTTAATTCCAGTAATAGTATAGATACATACTGGATTTGAACAATTAAGCAAAACAGATGATGGGAGCCAGGTCCCCCACTATTTCAGTCACAGTTCACAATTAAGCATGTAGCAGAGGCACATACGACCCATATGGCAATGGATTGTAGTCAGAGACATCAGCATGAACTCATGTTTAACTTAAAATACAGATGATTACATAGGGAATTACTTTTAGATACGTACATATATGTGAACTAGTAAAAACGTATGTATTTCCTTACTTCATTAGCTGAAAGGACCTACAATGATACTTCAGTTAAAAAGTACAACTAAGGGACACCTGGGTGGCTCATTTGGCTAGGCATCTGCCTTTGGCTCAGGTCATGATCTCAGGGTCCTGGGATTGAGCCAGGCATAGGGCTCTCTGCTCTGCAGGAAGTCTACTTCTCCCTCTTCCTCTGCTCCTCCCCTTCCCCTGCTTGTGTTCTCTCTCTCTCAAAATAAAAAATTTGATTTAAAAAAAGTACAACTAGTAATCAGATCTCAGTTCCTAAACACCATTCTTAATCACACACATGCACACAGGCCTCCTTGGAGAAATGGCTGATTCTACGATTGGGGAAGGAAAGATACAAGATGAGCCTGGAGCACATAGTTCCATTAAGTAGGAAAATGTAAAACAAAACAAATAGCAACAGAGCACCATGAGGAGGTATGTCAAAAGGACATAGGAATCAACTTAACATGTTCCCAATGGCAAAAACTGGAACTACTGGAGAATGAAAATAAGCATAGTATTTGTGTTTTCCACAGTCCTTCTGAAAGGGGACAGTGGCTCCTTACTCACATAACCATACACTGGAGAAAGGATAACCAGGTATTTCCACGGCAGCTGTCTACATAGGATATGAGGTGATGCTGAGAAGCAGGGACCCCCAAGAGTCCTTATGATACCCTGTTAGAGTCAGAGTATATGGGGCTCAGGGAGTAAAAGAAAACTGACCCAGATCCATCTCAGTGTGTCCAATGTGCCTATGAACACACCTGGTAATAATTTCTCAGTTCCAAAATGTTTAATTAGAAGGGACACGAATAACAGTTCAGAAACGTCCTATTGGCTCCTGGACCTATAAAGCAACAGCTAGTACAGTAGAAAAAAAATCAAATAGAGGAACCTGAAACTTCTCCCTTCAGTCAAGATAGGAATCAACAATATCGTATTCTGGAGGGAGATGTGATCAGTGCCACCTTCAAAGACTTCCAGCAGTGATGGTGGTGCCATCTTGCCCTATTCACCAGTGCAGCTCCTGCAAGAAGCCCAGTGAATCACAGAAATAGAGAGTGGACCTCTGCAAACCTAATCGTAGCAGTCCCAAGTACAGCTGTTATAGCAGATAGGCTATCTTTAGTAGAGCAGATTAACACATCCCTGGTTATAGGATAATTCTATGCCAGCAATCTCTACCAATGCAGTCTTTTAGTATCCAACAAAAAAGGAAAATTGGAAGTAGTTTGTTTTCACTTGGGACAAGCCATATACATTTGTGGTCTTGAAGAGCCAACTTAATTCTCCTGCTGTCAAAATATAGCTCAATGGGATCTGAGCCATCTGGACATTCTGCAGAACATCACAGTGCCCAATATACATATGGGATATTTATCAAACCTGGTAATAATCGGCAATGACAGATGCCTTGGTAAGATACACGCATTCCAGAAAGTAAAAGCTACATCTCAAAGGTTCAGGGAACTGCCACACTGATCAAGACTTTAGGGGTCTGGTGATCCAGAGCATTCTGGAATAGCCCCTTCAAAGTAAAGTTACGGCACCGTGCAACTCCTACCATTAGCAGTACTTGTAAGCCTCCAAGTTTTGGAAAACACATATTGGGAATACTGCTCGATCCCATTCATCAGGTGGCACAGAACACTATAAAGTTTTAAGTGAGGCCCAGAGCAAGAGATGATGTTTACGTATTAGAGAAAGATATAGGAGACTCTACTAAAGTTCTCATAGGAAACTGAAAGCAAACTTCAAGGTTTCTGGAGAAACACCATACCAATTTTAGCAGAGAACTACATACCATTCAAAAAGCAGCTTCTGCATGCTACTTGACACTGGTAGAAACCGAACATGTGGACTACCAAGTGGCCCTGAGACCCCAACTGCCCACCAGACACTCCACACTGTTAAGCACATATCAAAGTCTTAAGTTTGCACGGGCCCAGCAACAACTCATTGTAAAGTGAAAATGGTTTCAGAAATCAGGTCTGGGCAAGCCCAGGGAGTTCACACCTATTGTCTCATGAGACATTCTCTATCAGCAACTGGAGGAAGAGGAAGACATCCAAGCTTGGTTCACAGGTAAATCAGCTTGGTCTGTGGGTACAAGACAAAACAGACTGCTATCTCACTACAGTCCCGCTCAGGTAGGTCTTTGAAAGACAATGGTGAGGAGATATACTCCCAGTGGCAATGATTCAAGTGGAAAAGCTTGCTAGTCACTTCATGGAGAAAGTAAAGTTGTCCAAAATTAGGACATACATGTACTTACACGAAATGGTAAATGACTTATCTGGTCAGAGGCCTTGAAGTTGCAGTATTAGAAAAATGAGTACAAGAATATCCAAGAGACCAATGTTGGATATAGGGCAGTGGGCACAAAATGTGAGAATTTTGGGATTGCACACAAACGCCCAACAGAAATTATCAACTGTGGAATAGGTCCAAGCAATGAAGTGGACAGGTCTTCATGAGGTGTCAACCAGCTTCTTCCCTCCAGGAAGGGCTTGCCCAATGTGATCAAGACTGGATTAACCCAAGTAACAGACATAGGGGCTATGTATGGCCCATAGTATCCATAATGTCACTAAGGCTGATAAAGTCACTGCTGAATGTCCAATATCTGAGCAATAGAAGCCAATGCTGAGAGCTTCCAATAAGATACCAAATCTCAAGTAGACCAGTGTCTCAGTGGTAAGTTGACTTATTGGACACTTCATAACTTGGAGAGAGTCATGTTTTATCTTCGCTGGCTCATATTCTAGATAGTTCACCTTTTCTACCCACAAAGCCCTTAGCCAGCATGACCATCCATATTAGTTTCATAGGGCTCTCACAAACTAGGGACTTCAAACAACAAAAATTTATTCTTTCACAGTTCTAGAGGCCAGAAGACTGAAATCAAGATGGTGGCAATTTGGGTTCTTTCTGCATGTTCTGAGAGCGAATCTATTCCAGGCTTGTCTCCTAGCTTTAAGGGGCTAGTGGCAATCCTTGGCATTCCTTGGCTTGCAGGAATGCAAGGATTCCACATCCACATCACTTCAAATTGTTTTTGCATTGCCTCCTCTTGGTAGTCTTTGCTTCACTTTTTCCTACAAGGACACTTGTTATTGGATTTAGGACCTACCCTAATCCAGGATGATGATTTCTGCCTAGTCATTTTGGGTTCCTTAAGGCAAAGACCTAGTAGGCACAAAATGGAGTCACCTTGCTGACAGAATTAACGCCAATCATTATGAAAAGGTACAACTGATACTACATAATGGTAGAAGGAAGAAATCTGATACTCAGTGAATCCACTGGAGGATTTTGGTAACTCCACACCCAACTGTAATTTTTTTTTTTTTTTTTTAAGATTTTATTTGACAGAGAGAGAGCACAAGCAGGCAGAACGGCAGGGAGAGCTAGAGGAGGGAGCAGGCTCTCTGCTGAGCAGGGAGCCCGATGTGGGGCTCAATTCCAGGACCCTGTGATCATGACCCGAGCTGAAGGCAGCAGCTTAACTGACTGAGCCATCCAGGCACCCCCCAATTGTAACGTTAAATGGGCAAATTCAGAAACAATAGTCTGATAAGTGTATGGTAAAGGGGCTAAGACCCCTCAATAATGAGGGTCTGGGTGGCTTACCCTATTAAGCCAGCCATGAAGGTCCGAAGAGTTAGCCATTTGGGAAGAGAACCTAGAACGGGTAATAGGGAAGACAGCGAAGTTACAACTCAGTTTCAAACTCAGTACCAATTTAATCCAACTATTCTCCTTGCTTTTTAAAACAAGATTACCCAGAAACTGTGACAAACCACAATGCTGGCAAAGTTGTATTTGAATAAAGTCATCTGAATGTGAGAAGGGAACCTAAATAGTGCAAGGATTATACTTCAGTGGAAGCCCTTGGTGCCTTGAGCCAAATCCACTTCACTGAGCTGGTACACATAGTCCCACCCATTGTTAGTGTTGGCTGATCATCACTCATAGCTGCCCCTTTCTCCAAATTTTCCTTAGCTAAATGCAAACAGGAGCAGTCTCATTCAAGAGGTTAAGCCTTGCCCCCAAGGATGGTCAGGGACATGGTAGGTACAAAAGGCTTGTCCCCTTGCTTTAAGTAGGGACCAGATCTACAGTGTGATTTGTGCTACAGAGCTTAAGACCAAGATGTAGCTAATCTTTAGCCAAGACTATTTTTCTTGCTTAGCATTTCTTCTCTTGGTGTATCTTGCCTTCCTCAAAAATCTTGAGAGTATGGACCCAAAAAATTACTATCATAACAATCACCAACTCTGGTTCTGGTTCTAGAGAACATACGTCAGATATAAACCAAACAACGTGGTTTCTAAAAGACTGAAAAATGAAGCAGAAATGTTGGTCCCACATGTTAGTAAGGAAAAGAAATGATATTCAAAGCCCACAAAGTAGAAGGATCCTGGTAAAGATTTCAGGCTTTTACTTAGGATATTAAAGAGCTATACACTCAACTTCTACCTAGCTCAATCCCTAACTGAATTAAAGTGATCTGCCACTATCTTCTCTGGAGTGAGACTAGAATTTCTATCATTTTTCATAAACAATGTCTAGCTTTCAATGACCAGGCACAGGAAAAAAAAAAAAAAAAAAAAGACCCAAGAGTTAAAATGGCAAATAGAAATAGACCCACAAGTGATTCAAATTTTCAAGTTAACAAATTAAAATGTTATGGTCAAGAAAATAAACAAGATATAGTATTTCAGCCAGTACCTATTTTTTAAATAAAATGAAAATTCTAGAATTGAAATTAAGGAGTCTAACAAAGTTGACAAAAAAAAATGAAAGGAATAAAAAAATGGGAATACAGGGCAAACACAAGCATACAAATTGAAACAAGAGGAGAAAAGCACAAGATATATGGAACACAGATTTTTATAGGATTAATATACATATAATTCAGTAGTTAACTTCAGACAATTTTGCCCTCCTACACTAGAAGATATGTGGCAGTATCTAAAGCTTTTTGTTTTTTTCCCCCAATAACTTCTAGAGGTTGCTACTGGCATCTAGTGGGTAGAGACCAAAGATAATGTTAACCATCCTTCAATGAATATGACAGACTCCCACAAATATGAATTATGTGATACAAAAATGTCCACAGAGCTGTTGACAAGATATAAAGAGTCCAAAGAGAAGAGAATCTGAAACAATATTTAAAGAGATAATGGCTAATATTTTTCCCCAAACAAAAAATACAACTACCTATAAGAAGCCTAAGTCTCATATTAGCTAATTGCAACATATGGACTTATTGATTCTGGACCAGACAGGCAAAAGAAATGTCAGGAAAGTTTTAACACTGGCTAAACCCTCCATAGTTGGAAAAAAAATCATTTTTAATACTTGCCTACCCAAACTTGATCCATGGCGCTTTGAAATTCAGCAACTGGATATACTCCCAGTCCAGACCACCCACCTACTTTCAGACTCACTACCAAACTATTCTGACTACGGCTTTCAGTCATATGGACTAGGCATACAGTAGCACAGTCACCAAAGATATTAAAGTATTAGTACATTTGAGTGGGACACAGTGTCCCATTAGCTTCTACCTCCCTAAACACTCTCTAAAATGAGGCCTTCCCATATCAAGTGCTAAGCACATATGTTGGTACTAGGTATGTGCTAATTGTGACTGGCTAAGATTTTGTATGAACAACGTAAAACCTTATACTGATATGTCCAGTTGTTTATAAAATTAAAAATAGACACCCATCTTCTTCCCTTACCATACCTTTTAAATACCCTGCTCATGTGGATTGGCCATCCTCATTTCCAGGGACCAAAACCCTTTCATTGGCACACAACTCTCAGACCCCTTGTGACCAGAGTAATCCTTCTCATAGCCTCCAGAAAAATACAGCCCATTCCTCATTCTGAAGGAATCCAGCCCCAGCTATTTGTCCTTTTAGTGCCCATTCATCCATATTTAATCTCTTCACTTTATAAGCCTCTTATACTAGCTAGCACAATGCTGTGTGCACACATTACTTCTAAATACTTATTGAATAGTTGAATAAGCAAAGGAATACACAAATATGTGAAAATATTTCTGTCCCTTCAAAATAGAAGGGAATTATTCAATATAAATCAATGATGTCAAATCATTGCCCCACAGAGTAAAGGACATGAATTTGTTAAATTGATGTTCTACTTGGATGGAGGCCACTTTCCAAATGAATGTGTCCAAATTCCCATTATGAGTGCTTGGATATGGTGTCATGCTGTGTTTTCTGTGGAAAGCAATTGTTAAGAGTGCCAAAAAACTCCCGTGAAACCTGGTGAGACCCTCATTTTATCCAGTTTCCAGATTGTAAAGTGATTGCTTTGGGTTTCTACTATTTCCCATTCTCATTACACTCTTTGTCACCAGAATGGATTTATGTGGTGCCATATTCTGCACACATTACAATGTTTGTCAAGATAATGAATAGTCTGAAAATTTGAATTTCCAATACAGTCAGTGAATTATGAAAGTGTATCTTAAAATATTTCCTCATTCTGCTCACTCACCCAGTAGGCTCAGCTCTCCCTCCTCTCAAAAACCTAACTGTTGCCAGGAAGAGGTCTAAGAGGTCAGTGAAGCAAAGATTAGAATATTGAAAAGGTCAGTGTGGCATGGCCACTTCTTTAATTCACACCACATATTAGACATTAAAATTCTAGGTTCTCACTCTTGTGACAAATGAGAATAGAAAAGTAGCATAAAATTAATCGGCACTTTTTAAAGTGACAAACGGTTATTAATTTCTTCGGTATTCATTACAATAACATTAATCATAAACTCTTTGAATGTAAAAGTAGCTGTGTGCAGTTCCATAGGAATTTGGTGGTAATTTAGCATTTATTAATGTCCATTTACAATGAAGTGTTACTATATTAATCCACTTTTCTACGACAAAACCTATAGTAGGCGAAAGACAGTCTGCTCCCTCTGCAGAATTTCCATGTCAATTGTGAAGCCAACTTATGTCTCTCGTTAAGACTCTAATTTTAGAAGGGGAGTAAGTCAGAGGGGGAGACAAACCAGGAGAGATGATGGACTCTGAAAAACAAACTGAGGTTTCTAGAGGGGAGGAGGGTAGGGGGATGGGTTAGCCTGGTGATGGGTATTAAAGAGGGCACATTCTGCATGGAGCACTGGGTGTTATGAACAATGAATCATGGAACACTACACCAAAACAAATGATGTAATATATGGTGATTAACATAACAATAAAAAATTTAAAAAAAAAGACTCTAATTTTACGTGGTTTCTTATTATGGTTAGCCCAAGTCCAAGGTTCAAAGAATGTGAAAAATTAGGATGACCCTGGATACCAAAGAGAATACTTTAATTTATGTCAATGAGTTTTTTTATTAGCTCCAAGTTACTCTAGCAACTCAATGACACTAAATATAGGCTTCAATCTTCTTAGAGGTAGCTATTCCATGCATAAGCCCTAAGCTTAATTCTTGTCATCTTGTTACCAGTCATTAAAATGGAAGGATAATATCCATTCTGGTTATAGAGCATATAACGTAAATGGAAAATAGAAACCCAAAGTGAACACTATGGTCTAGTAATTGGTTAAAGCTAAAATCCCTTCAGATTTCATAACCATTGTTTATTCCCCTGAAATTTTAAGAAGACAAACCAGTCTACTGGGGTACTACTCAGCTTCTTAGTAACACCTATATCATCTTGGTGTTCTTGACAATTCATCATCATTAATGAATACTGTTAGACACTACACTAGGCACTATTGCAAGTAATTAATGTGCATTAAGTCAATCCTCTCAACCATAGGAAAAGAGCATTATCATTGTCAGCCCTACTTCATACAGGAAAGGAACACAACATACGGAGCTAGCAATGGGCTGAGATTTGGAAACCTGTCCATCAGGCACTAGAGTCTACCCTGAGAAAATTACACTTTGCTGCCTCGTCTTCCCAAATGGGTGGTTTGCAAGAACACCTAGTATGATGGTAGACTAGAGTCTAGAAACATTAAAGGAAGCTCCATTTCCTACAAATTCAGAAAGAACAAGAATTTATCCCTCCAAATCAGAGCTTTCAAAAAAAAAAAAATACGCTACAACAGGTATCAGGAGTTACTGATCCCTTCAGCTCTGGGGCAGCCAGATGGGGTCTCGTGTAGCTGAAGCCAACAGGCCAGTTGCAACCGCCATCTGCCTCTTCCAGGATCCTTGGAGCACACTGGGGAGGGGCAGGGTCTGAAGTAGCACGTACCTCCCGGCCACTGGCAAGGTAATGGATGCTGCTCATGTGCTGCTGTGTGCCCTGTGAAGCTGAACGCAGATGGGGAGGTGCTGTGCTACTTGGCAATGCACTTCAGGAGGTCAACGGCAAAGCACAGCACTGCTGTTGAAATGAAGAGCCAACAAAACTGGGAATAGTCATTTTCTGGGTAAACAAGGAGCAATTTTTTTTTTTTTTTTTTTAAAAATTTTTTTAGGGAGGGGGCAAAAACAGGGGGGGGCGGTAGAGGGAGAGCGAGAGAAGCAGGCTTCCCGCCGAGCAGGGAGCCCGATGCGGGGCTCGATCCCAGGACCCTGGGATTATGACCTGAGCTGAAGGCAGAAGCTTAACTGATTGAGCCACCCAGGCACCCAACAAGTATTTCTATCTGTAGCACCTGGTGCTGCCACATGAGGGTGAGGTGGGGGCTCAGGTGGAAGCGCCCGGTGTGCAAGTCTCCAGGCAGTGCCCTGAAGCCCTGCCTTTATAGATGTTCAAACTCCTCTCAACTTACAGCTGCTGGGCCCTTTTATTAGCACCCAAGCTATCCACAGAGTGACAGCTCTAACAATCCATGAACATTCTACAATTTAGAACTCCATTATTATTTCTAAATACTGAACATCAAGAGGTTCAACTACATTTTAATCTCTTCACGTTATTACAAGAAATGTCAACATGGAGTCCATGAACAAAAAGAGCTGTTAGAGCCTTAAATGTAATTTCAGCTGTTGTAAATTGGAAGATAATTGCAAAAATTGTTTTAAGTTTTTCCTGAAACTGTGGCATAAAATGTCTTAGTTGACAAAGACAATAGACAATTTAAAGGTAGCACTAAAAAATCCTGATCAGAAATTGTATGTGGTCATTGAAAACATTAAACCTTGTATTAAAAAGCTGAAGCAAACTCGGATTTCTCAATAAAAATGAAAAAAGTGTCTGGAATTTTAAGAACATTATTTACTATAGTTTATTTTATTTTTTTTGTTCTTCTAGGATAGCAGAAAAGATAATGACTGTTTTCACCATTTTAATAGACAATTCTCTCACATCATCTTCAGCATGCCCCAGAATGCCATACAAATATTTTCATGAATAGGTCGGGAAGTACTGTTCCAGAAGGTGCCTGGAAATTGAGACATGGCAGGAGCAAGCTCATAAAAACCTGAAGCAAAATCATCTTAGGAAGAAAAGAGCTTTAAAGTTCCCGACTTTCTAAATGTTTTAAAATATTTATCATGCCCATGAAGACTTATTTAAAAGTGATAAATTCTCACCAGATTAAAAAAGTAAACTCAGCTGAAAATAGGGACTCAGGTTTTGAATTTGACAGGTCAGGGAATGCTGCAGGGAGCCTGACAAAAACCTCTCTTTGAAAATACTTGTTATGCACAAGCAAGCACCTGGCACTGTGTGCTGGGGAAGAGACATTTGTTTTCATCCCGATTATGACATCTCTGCCCTCCTAGAATTCAGCTGTGCACCCCCAGCATCACCACCTTGGTTACCCCTTTTGTAACAAAGCAAATGAACACATGTTCTGAGGCTGCCTGTGGAGCCCTGGAGATCTGGTGACATGTGTCCTTGGACCATCCCAAGCCACTCGGTGCCCCTGCCTCACATCCCACCTCCCCTATGTGGGCAAAGGCGGTTGCTGAGGACACAGTCTTCTGGATTGAGAGCTCCCTTGCAGGGAGGTTCTTCCCATATTCCCTCCCTCCCCCCACAACCCATGCCCCCACGCACCACCCCGAAGTTCAGATGGCATATAGACTCCCTCTGCCACACATTTGCAGACTTTCATTGTACAAAGTACTTAACTATATTGAAACTGTTTCCTCATGATCTTTGTAAAGATTGAGGAGATACATTTTAATTAGGTCTAAAACTGTAAGGACCTCGATACATTTTAACCAATATAAGGACAGCTACTAATGGTTGTTGAACTGAAATGTTAAAGGTATTATTTGAAGTGCTAATGTCAAAAGTTCTATTCCTACCTGGGATATCTTCACAAGATAACAGGGGTAAATAAAAGCGAGGATTTTGTTATCCAAGCAGCAGGGTCTGTAACCCTCTATCTTAGGCCTTAAAATCTCAGGTTGAGTTTGTTTCTGATCCCCTCCACTTCATGCCCTGAAAGGAGGAGGTCACGAGAATCAGCCCACATTGGCTCTACCCCCTGAAGTGGGTTGGATTAGACACATCTGAAGCCTATGACCCACCTTCCAGCCTGCAGTCTCCACTGATCTTCGTATCTAGTGTTACCTTGACCCTGATCCAGGACCAGCTCACTTTTCTTAAATTTCTTTTTCTCTGAGCTTCTGAATACTCAATCTTCCTTGCATCATCTCCTGGTTTCCCCGATTCACGGTTTTCCACTTATTAGTGACCCCCTCGTCATTCATTGTCCTCATTTCCTGATTTCCTCACCCTACCAAGCCCTCAGTTTTGAGGCCTCCCAGGCCTTATTCACTAGTCACCAGACTGGAACATTCCCTATGCCCACCATCAAGGGGCAGGAACCCTATCACTGGAACCCCTTAGCACTTCTCCGTTCTTTGCTCTCATCTCCTCTCCCACCCTCCCCCCTCCACCGGGAGAGCTGTAGGGAAGTCTTTAGTTCTTTCCCGCAGAGGAGCTGACCAAGCTTAAGCAGACTGAAGGCCAGAATGGTGTGTTCCTCCTCTTGTTCTTGCTTTAACCAGCCAGCATGGAAATGCAGGAGGCCTGCGCTACAATGCTAAGTGAAAAGATATAATTAAACTTGAAAAATTTTCTAACTACATAAACTCAACTGCTTGCCTGTGTTTTTCTTGTGCCTCACATAGCTGCCTACATGTTGTGGGTGCTCCAAAATTGATTTATAAATTAGTTAATGGATGCAATACTATAAATATGCCAAAATGACTGTCTTTGATTGACAGGAATATGAATGGTCTTTGTTTCTTATTTTTCTATACTTTTCAGATTTTCTATGCTGAACAAGCAGGATACAGAATTGTTAAAAAAAACTTTGAAAAATAGATACAAATCGTTCTTGTACATTATCAGATTTCCTTAGAAAATTTACTTTTTGAAGCCAAACACAAAAGTACATATTGAATTATTACAGAAATTTCAAAACTAGGCAAAACTAATCCATGGTACTAGAAAACAATGGTTACCTTTGTGGGGATGGGTTGTGGATAGTGATGGGAAAGGGCACAAGAGACTTCTGGAACTGGACATTTTTTACTTTCACGAGGTGCTGGTTACACAGGTCTGTTCACTGGGGAAATTGAGATGTACATTTATATGTACCTTTCTGCATTAAACTTTAACAGAAAGTTTACTTTTAAAAACTTAGAAACGATTTTAAGTGAGAAGAAAAAAGTTTAATTTTAAAGTTCTGGTCTGCCGATTCTAACCTCACTCTGTTCATATAAAGGAAATACAAGTATGAAAAGAGTATCACAGCAGAGCAGTTGAGTAATATTTGAAATTGAAAGCTATTAAATTGGCAGAAGAGTGCTTATTGCCATATTAAAACTCGAGTTTTCAATCTTTAAAATCATGCAATTCTCTAACATACAAATACACTAATAGGTATTAAGTAATGTTTGTTTTGTTTTTTTAACTATAGGATTTAGCAGATATCTGATCCCTCTCCTCTCTCTCCCAAAACCAAAATCCTTTTAATATCTGCATGTTAGAGTTAAAACTTTAACACCTTCCCACAGCCTCATTAGTACCGAAATGCTCTTGTTGGGGTCACCCAGATCTTTTCTTGCCTAGCACCCTACATTTACGATGCTTTCAAGTCCCTTATTTGAGTCCTGTGGATACACAAACATGTTCTCCAATAAATGATGCTCCCACTCTGCAAACATTACCTAGACAGCCGGATAAGAAGCAAGCTGGTGCTCAGGGCTCCTTCCAAGCAGGGCAGGCTATGTACAAACCCAATTTCTCACAAAGAAAGCAGGTGCCAACAGTTGACATCTAACGTCAAAGTGCTTGGGGCTGAGGTGGGCTGCCTGTGTCCAGCTGCAAAAGCCATTTAATAATCTCCATTAAAATGGAAAGCAAAAGACGGTTAAATCCCTTTACTAGAGCAAAACCCCACGTGAAGTCCAGCTATCCGAGGCTCAAGCTCTTCCCTCTCCCAAGAGAATGGGGCATCCAGCCCCATCCAGCCCGAGGGCACTGACAGTTCACCTGAGCCCTTTGCACAACAGACCCCACCCTACACACATACACACACACACACACACCACCACGTATAATATATAGAGAATTATCCCCTTTTAGAGAGACTCAGTCTTAAGGCTAATTACAGCAACACCAAGAATACAAGCTGTAACCTAAGCTTTATCCATCATTGGGATTCAGACGTGTTTGGTAGGTAGTTCATCAGAAAATTCTGAAAGTAGGTAAAAGCAGCAAAGAACATGGAAAAAGGTTTATGAAGAAATACCAAAGACATGGGAAAATAGTTCACCTTACCAGTAATGAAAACTGACAATAAACACGTGATAGGATTTTGCATCAAAGCTAACAAATTACAAAATAAATAACCCTTAGAACATTAGGCCATGACTATATTACTATAAGCTTGGCACATAAGGGCAACCCCTTTCAAACGCAATATGGATCCACCAGCTTGACACATAGCAACAGGCCTTTTTTACCTAAGTTTCTGGAAATTAATAGTAATAGTTTTTTCAATAGTCATTGTGGTACCTCAACTATATACTTTTTAAATACATGAACCATTAAACACAAAATATAATTTTTTAAAAATGAGGACAATGAACTCTAACTACAAGGGAGAATATTAACATACTGTTAACTAAAAAATTCAAGTCAGAAATGTGTCATTCCTACTATTCCAGCTACGTAAAACATGATGATACTTACCAACCAAAACTAAAAATATGCTAAAGTGAAATCAACTATTCTGTTGGAGTTGTGAAATAAGAGAATCTTTTTAAAATTCTTTTAACACCATTTATTTATGCTTGTGCCTTAAAATTCCTTTAACTAATTAGCTCTTGGGCATGATTGCAAATTCTACAAACAACAAAATACAGTTTATTTCATTACACTCCAAAGACCATGAAATCAAAACGTATTTTGAAATTACATGATGATGGGTGAGTCACCTACCCTTTCTGGGTCTTTATCTCCTCATTTACAAAATGGATAGGATAACGCCTATCACTCCTATCTCCTAGATTTTACATAGCTCAAATGAGTTGATACAGATAAAAGCCCTTGTTAATCATATTATCTTAGTCCACTGGGCTACTATAACAACATGTCATAAACTAGGTGACTTATAGACAAAAACATCTATTTCTCACCATCCTGGAGGCTGGGAAGTCCAAGAATCAGGCACCGGCAGATACCCTCTCCACACCCGCACCAAACGGAAAAAAGGCAAGGAACTATGCTCTCATTACTTTTATAAGGACACTAATCCCATTCAAGACAACAGCCAACACCTGGCTGAGCCAGAATTCAAGTGAAAATTCCTGGTCGATCGCAAGCCCAAAATCAACCAAGTATGTGATGCTGATTTTTCACAGCTTGTGCAATCTTAGCCTATATTACAAGTGTAATATTTTAAGCACAGGTGGTAATATTACCACCATCCTCAGGGCTCACCTAAGTGGTCACATGTGGAAGCCATTTTTGGAGAAGACACAGTGATAAACAATAAAACCAGAAAAGCAGGCTCAATAGTAAGGAGTTTGGAAACCGTGCCAAAAAACAGCGGTTGGAGAAAGGGGGGATTGTTTGGTAACCAGAAGAGAAAAAAGAAAGATGTAATGACAGAGTTTCCATTTTGAAGTACATCTTTGTTCTTTGGGCATAAAGAACCACAAGATGGTGATGGCATGGCAGTCACATTAACTTGTTTCTAAGAATGAGGGCTATCTTCTTAGTCGGTGAGCTTATAGTAAAAGTCCTTGTTATTGATTGCAGCCCAGCTTAAACTCTGAACTATGGAATGGACCAGTGCAGGACTTCCTGTATGTGATCCTCTGTACACTGTTTGTGTTCATGTGTGATTGGTCAGCAGAAGATGCTAAAGATTCAAGACCTTAACCACCAAATAAATTAGAACTTAATTACACCCAAAGAAAGCAGTTTATAAAACATAACAGGAAAGAGTAGCAGGCCTATGAACACATTGTGAAAATGCATGTGCCCATCATTTTAAGGATCATGTGAACAAGAGAGCGTATATAAAAGAAAAAAATGAAATGAAATAGCGCATCCTTTAGAGGAAAGAGAACTCCACAACCAATCCAGAAAACTTCCATGGGGGAAGTTGCCTGCACTTGTACTAATGCTCCCTCCATATTCCCAGGCTGAGCATCATCAGAAAGTAACTAATCTAGCCTTCGATGTTTTACACAGATGCTGAGGTACCTACCATAGCAGGGAAAAATGCCTGCAAAGGCCTAAACCATGTGCGCATAGCACCTCAAAGGTTTCAAGCCTTAATACACAATAATTCAGTGATTTGGATATTTTCCATTATTTTCCTCTTCTGGAGAAGGTATGCATTATCCTCACAGCTATTCCAGGTTATACCAAGGTGCCTCAATCTGTGTAAGGGTTGGGCCGGAGATCTGGTGAAAAGAGACACAAAAAAAATAGAGAAATGGGGGCATTTTTTTTTCCATCCGGATCAGTTTCTTCCTCAGCTGGTATGTTCTCTCTCAGTCACTTCATCTGTGTCTCTACTGCCTTCAACACAGAAAAAATACCTTAAATACATCCTGTACTGCATACAGCCAGTTCAAAACCTAGTCGGTACAAAAATCTGTATTAAACAAGAATATCATGTATACTTACAGAGTAGATAAGTGAATGAAACGTCAAGACAACAACTATGCTTGATTTCCATATTTAAGAGTATAAATGTCAGGGCCCCGGGGTGGTGCAGTTAGCTGGGCAACCAACTCTTGGTTTCGGCTCAGGTCATGATCTCGGGGTCATGGGATTGGCCTGTGTCAGGAGGCTCCATGCTGAGCATGAGGTCGGCTTGGGATTCTCTCTCTTTCCCTCAAATAAATAAATAAATTTTAAAATATATATATATCCATTCCTATTTAATAACCATTATTGCCTTCATAAGTTTCCCTCCATAAAAATTCTTATACATTAGATATTTATTAATTAAATGCTATTTTCATTGATTTATGTGACAATTTCCAAATGCTTTAATTTATTCATACTTAATTCATCTCCAACGGAGAAAATAACCTTTAATGACCTATAACTCTTAACTATATGTCTCTGCGTAGAAGCCTCAGCATTAAGTCTTAACAACTGATAAAAGCTGAATATAAGGGAAGACTACAGAAAGCTGAAACTAATCAATTGTTGAAACAATTCCTCAGTGGGAGGAATCACAGTAATAGAGTTAAAAAAAAAAAAAGAGCTTTGTGTTTGGATCCTGGGTCACATACTGGCTAAGTAACTTCTTTGAGCTTCAGTTTCCTACTACAGAAGAGAAAGCACCTGTAACATAGGATTTGGTTGGTATGAGAATTAAAATGCTATACCAAAGAACCCATCACAGAGCAGTCACTAAGCGAAGATCCCTTTCCTCTAGCCTCTGTACCGCAGAGTGCCCGGAGTGTCAGCCCAGCCCCAGCTCTAAGGAAGGTGCAGAAAGGAGAAAGAGGTTGGTTGGAGCAAGATGGCAGAGGAGTAGGAGACGTTGATTACATCGGGTCACAGGAATTCAGCTGAATAGGGATCAAACCATTCTGAACACCTACAAACTCAACAGGAGATCAAAGAGGAGAGTAGCAACAACGCTCTGAACAGAGAAGCGACCACTTACTGGAAGGTAGGACGTGCGGGGAAGTGAATCCAAGGCGATATTCGGAAGGATAGACGGCGGGGGACGGGGCCTCCGACGGCCGCTTCTGGCAAGTGCTAGAGCCGCGGAGCACAAAATCGGACCTTTTAGAAGTCGGCTCCGCTGAGGGACGTCGCTGCAGTGGCTAAGCGGGAGGTGGAACCCTCGCGGGACAGTGTGGTCTCAGGACCCTCGGAGTCACAGAAAGACCGGGGATGCCTGAGTGCAGCAGAGCTCCCAGGTATCGGAGCAGGGAAGCCGGCTGCAGAGACGGAGCCGAGGCGCGGGCTCTCAGCTCAGGGTTGCCATAAACTGTGATCCGCGGCCCAGTCGGTCCACTGCTCCTCCAGCAGGGACCCAACAAGCGGCAGATCCGGGGACACTCCCCTTCCACCTCCGGGAGGAGCGGCGCGGGAGTGCACCGCAGGGATCTGCTGGGATTGGAGACTCCACACGGGGTCGGATGCCAGAGATACAAACGCTCGGTCACAGGTCGGGTGAGCACGGAGTGCGGCCAGAGACCAGGGAGACGGGAGTGATGACTGCTTTTCTCTGGGGGCGCACTGAGGAGCGGGGCCCCGAGTTCTCAGCTCCTCCGGGTGGAGATTGGGAGGCCACCATTTTCGCCCTGGTCCTCCAAAGCTCTACCAGAGCTTGCAGGGAACAAAAACCTGAGAGCAAACCCGAGCAGCTTGCTTAGCCCAGACCGACAAGGGCGGGGCAATTCCACCTCTGGCAAAGACATTTGGAAACCACGGCAACAGGCCCCTCCCTCAGAAGATCAGCACGAACAGCCAGCAAGCCAAGACCAAGTTTACCGATCAAGGAGAACGGGAGAACTCCAGCGCTAGGGGAATACTGCACATAGAATTCATGGCTTTTTTTTACCAGGATTCATTAGTTCATCAAAGTTAATTTTTTAAACTGTTTTTTTTAATTTTTCTTTTTCCCTTTTTCAACCAACATCAATCCCTTTTTTTAAAAACACATTTTTTCTTTTTCATTTTTAGAGTCATATTTTATCCCTTCATAGTAGTTACCCTTATTTTTGGCATATATATATAAGTTGTTCTCTCTTTAAAATTTTGAGATACAGTTTCTTCAACAGATCAAAATATACCCTAAATCACTAGTGTAAGGCTTTGTTCTAGTCTTCTGCCTGATCACATGCTCTCCCTTTTTTCTTTTTCTTTTTTTTAAATCTTCTTTCTTTTTTCAAACAACTTATCTTCACAATTCCTTTATAAAATCTTTTATACTTTTCATCTGTACAGTCATCTTCCATCCCTTCATTGTATCAACCCTTATTTTGTACATATATGTCTTTCTTCCTTTAAAATTTTGGGAGGCACTTTTTTCTAACAGACCAAAATACGCCCAAAATCTAGTTCGTGGCACTGATCTATGCACTAGCCTGATCATATTTGATCATATTCTGCTTTTTTTGTATTGTTCTGGTTTTGTTTTTATCTTTTTTTTCCTTTCTTTTTTCTTTCCCTTTTCCCCTGGTTTCAGGTCTTTTAAGATTTGTATACAATATATTTGCTGGGGATGTTCTTAACCTGTTAGCATTTTGTTCTCTCATTCATCTCTTCTCCTCTGGACAAAATGACAAGATGGAAAAACTCACCTCAACAAAAAGAACAAGAGGTAGTACCGTCATCCAGGGACCTACTCAATATGGATATTAGTATGATGTCGGACCTAGAGTTCAGAATCATGACTTTAAAGATACGAGCTGGGCTTGAAAAAAGCGTGGAAGTTATTAGAGAAACCCTTTCTGGAGAAATAAAAGAACTAAAATCTAACCAAGTCGAAATCAAAAAGGCTATTGATGAGGTGCAATCAAAAATGGGGGCACTAACTGCTAGGATAAATGAGGCAGAAGAGAGAATCAGTGATATAGAAGACCAAATGATGGAAAATAAAGAGGCTGAGAAAAAGAGAGAGAAACAACTACAGGATCACGAGGGCAGAATTCGAGAGATAAGTGATACGATAAGACGAAACAACATTAGAATGATTGGGATCCCAGAAGAAGAACCAGGAGAGAGAGGGGCAGAAGGTATATTGGAGCAAATAATAGCAGAGAACTTCCCTAATGTGAGGAAGGGAACAGGCATCAAAATCCAGGAGGCACAGAGAACCCCTCTCAAAATCAATAATAATAGGTCAACAACCCGACATCTAATAGTAAAACTTACGAGTCTCAGAGACAAAGAGAAAATCCTGAAAGCAGCTTGGGAGAAGAGATATGTAACCTACAATGGTAGAAATATTAGATTGGCAACAGACCTATCCACAGAGACCTGGCAGGCCAGAAAGGACTGGCAAGATATCTTCAGAGCACTAAACGAGAAAAATATGCAGCCAAGAATACTATATCCAGCTAGGCTGTCATTGAAAATTGAAGGAGAGATCAAAAGCTTCCAGGACAAACAAAAACTAAAGAAATTTGCAAACACGAAACCAGCCCTCCAAGAAATATTGAAAGGGGTCCTCTAAGCAAAGAGAGAGCCTAAAAGCAGCATAGATCAGAAAGGAACACAGACAATATACAGTAACAGTCACCTTACAGGCAATACAATGGCACTAAATTCATACCTTTCAATAGTTACCCTGAATGTAAATGGGCCAAATGCCCCAATCAAAAGACACAGGCTATCAGATTGGATTCAAAAACAAGACCCATCGATATGCTGTCTGCAAGAGACTCATTTTAGACCCAAAGACACCCCCAGATTGAAAGTGAGGGGGTGGAAAACAATTTACCATGCTAATGGACACCAAAAGAAAGCTGGGGTGGCAATCCTAATATCAGACAAATTAGATTTTAAATCAAAGACTGTAATAAGAGATGAGGAAGGACACTATATCCTACTTAAAGGGGTCTATCCAACAAGAAGATCTAACAATTGTAAATATCTCTGCCCCTAACATGGGAGCAGCCAATTATATAAGGCAATTAATAACAAAAGCGAAGAAACACATTGACAATACAATAATAGCGGGGGACTTTAACACCCCCCTGACTGAAATGGACAGATCATCTAAGCAAAAGATCAACAAGAAAATAAAGACTTTAAATGACACACTGGACCAAATGGACTTCACAGACATATTCAGAACATTCCATCCCAAAGCAACAGAATACACATTCTTCTCTAGTGCCCATGGAACATTCTCCAGAATTGATCATATCCTAGGTCACAAATCAGGTCTCAACCGGTACCAAAAGATTGGGATTATTCCCTGCATATTTTCAGACCACAATGCTTTGAAACTAGAACTCAATCACAAGAGGAAAGTCGGAAAGAACTCAAATACATGGAGGCTAAAGAGCATCCTACTAAAGAATGAATGGGTCAAACATGAAATTAAAGAAGAATTGAAAAATTTCATGGAAACCAATGAACATGAAAACACAACTGTTCAAAATCTTTGGGATACAGCAATGGCAGTCCTGAGAGGAAAGTATATAGCAATACAAGCCTTTCTCAAGAAACAAGAAAGGTCTCAAATACACAACCTAACCCTACACCTAAAGGAGCTGGAGAAAAAAACAGCAAATAAAGCCTAAACCCAGCAGGAGAAGAGAAATAATAAAGATCAGAGCAGAAATCAATGAACTAGAAACCAAAAGAACAGTAGAACAGATCAACGAAAGTAGGAGCTGGTTCTTTGAAAGAATGAACAAGATTGATAAACCCCTGGCCAGACTTATCAAAAAGAAAAGAGAAATGACCCAAATCAACAAAATCATGAATGAAAGAGGAGAGATCACAACCAACACCAAAGAAATACTAACAATTCTAAGAACATATTATGAGCAACTCTATGCCAGCAAATTAGATAACCTGGAAGAAATGGGTGCATTCCTAGAGATGTATCAACTACCAAAATTGAACCAGAAGAAATACAAAACCTGAACAGACCTGTAGCCACTAAGGAAATTGAAGCAGTCATCAAAAATCTCCCCAGAAACAAAAGCCCAGGGCCAGATGGCTTCCCAGGGGAATTCTATCAGACATTTAAAGAAGAATTAATACCTATTCTCCTGAAACTGTTCCAAAAAATAGAAATGGAAGGAAAACTTCCAAACTCATTTTATGAGGCCAGCATTACCTTGATCCCAAAACCAGACAAAGACCCCTTCAAAAAGGAGAATTACAGACCAATATCCTTAATGAACATGGATGCAAAAATTCTCACCAAAATACTAGCCAATAGGATCCAACAGTACACGAAAAGGATTATTCACCACGACCAAGTGGGCTTTATCCCTGGACTGTAAGGTTGGTTCAACATCCGCAAATCAATCAACGTGATACAATACATTAACAAAAGAAAGAACAAGAATCATATGATCCTCTCAATAGATGCAGAAAAAGCATTTGACAAAGTACAGCATCCTTTCTTGATCAAAACTCTTCAGAGTACAGGGATAGAGGGTACATACCTCAATATCATAAAAGCCATCTATGAAAAACCTACAGTGAATATCATTCTCAATGGGGAAAAGCTCTCAGCTTTCAGGTCAGGAACGCGGCAGGGATGTCCACTCTCACCACTGCTATTCAACATAGTATTAGAAGTCCTAGCCACAGCAATCAGACAACAAAAAGAAATCAAAGGCATCCAAATCGGCAAAGAGGAAGTCAAACTCTCACTCTTTGCAGATGATATGATACTGTCTGTGGAAAACCCAAAAGACTCCACCCCAAAACTGCTAGAACTCATACAGGAATTCAGTAAAGTAGCAGGATATAAAATCAATGCACAGAAATCAGTGGCATTCCTATACACCAACAACAAGACAGAAGAGAGACAAATCAAGGAGTCGATCCCATTTACAATCGCACCCAAAACCATAAGATACCTAGGAATAAATTTAACCAAAGAGGCAAAGGATGTGTACTCAGAAAACTATAAAATACTCATGAAAGCAATTGAAGAAGACACAAAGAAATGGAAAAATGTTCCATGCTCATGGATTGGGAGAACCAACATTGTGAAGATGTCAATGCTACCTAGAGCAATCTACACATTCAATGCAATCCCCATCAAAATACCATCCACTTTTTTCAGAGAAATGGAACAAATAATCCTAAAATTTGTATGGAACCAGAAGAGACCCCGAATAGCCAGAGGAATATTGAAAAAGAAAAGCAAAGCTGGCAGCATCACAATTCTGGACTTCCAGCTCTATTACAAAGCTGTCATCATCAAGACAGTATGGTACTGGCAAAAAAACAGACACATAGATCAATGGAACAGAATCGAGAGCCCAGAAATGGACCGTCAACTCTATGGTCAACTAATCTTTGACAAAGCAGCAAAGAATGTCCAATGGAAAAGAGACAGTCTCTTCAACAAATGGTGTTGGGAAAATTGGACAGCCACATGCAGAAGAATGAAACTGGACCATTTCCTTACACCACACACAAAAATAGACTCCAAATGGTTGAAAGACCTAAACATGAGACAGGATTCCATCAAAATCCTAAAGGAGAACACAGGTAGCAACCTCTTCGACCTCAGCCGCAGCAACTTCTTCCTAGAAACATCACCAAAGGCAAGGGAAGCAAGGGCAAAAATGAACTATTGGGATTTCATCAAGATAAAAAGCTTTTGCACAGCAAAAGAAACAGTCCACAAAACCAAAAGACAACTGACAGAATGGGAGAAAATATTTGCAAATGACTTATCAGATAAAGGGCTAGTATCCAAAATCTATAAAGAACTTATCAAACTCAACACCCAAAGAACCAATAATCCAATCAAGAAATGGGCAGAAGACATGAACAGACATTTCTCCAAAGAAGACATCCAAATGGCCAACAGGCACATGAAAAAGTGCTCAACATCACTCAGCATCAGGGAAATCCAAATCAAAACCTCAATGAGATACCACCTCACACCCGTCAGAATGGCTAGAATTAACAAGTCAGGGAACGACAGATGTTGGCTGGGATGTGGAGAAAGGGGAACCCTCCTACACTGTTGGTGGGAATGCAAGCTGGTGCAACCCCTCTGGAGAACAGTATGGAGGTTCCTCAAACAGTTGAAAATAGAGCTACCATACGATCCAGCAATTGCACTACTGGGTATTTACCACAAAGTTACAAATGTAGGGATCCGAAGGGGTACGTGCACCCCAATGTTTATAGCAGCAATGTCCACAA
>NW_027397073.1:30592431-30594009 GCF_003265705.2 Callorhinus ursinus
GTTCCTCAAAAAGTTGAAAATAGAGCTACCATACGATCCAGCAATTGCACTACTGGGTATTTACCACAAAGTTACAAATGTAGGGATCCGAAGGGGTACGTGCACCCCAATGTTTATAGCAGCAATGTCCACAATAGCCAAACTGTGGAAAGAGCCAAGATGTCCGTCGACAGATGAATGGATAAAGAAGAAGTGGTATATATACACAATGGAATATTATGCAGCCATCAAAAGGAATGAGATCTTGCCATTTGCAACGACGTGGATGGAACTGGAGGGTGTTATGCTGAGTGAAATAAGTCAATCAAAGAAAGACATGTATCATATGACCTCACTGATATGAGGAATTCTTAATCTCAGGAAACAAACTGAGTGTTGCTAGAGTGGTGGGGGGTGGGAGGGATGGGGTGGCTGGCTGATAGACATTGGGTAGGGTATGTGCTAAGGTGAGCGCTGTGAATTGTGCAAGACTATTGAATCACAGATCTGTACTTCTGAAACAAATAATGCAACATATGTTAAGAAAAAAGAAAAAGAAGAAGATAGCAGGAGGGGAAGAATGAAGCAGATTAAGTCAGAGGGGGAAACGAACCATGAGAGACGATGGACTCTGAAAAACAAACTGAGGGTTCTAGAGGGGAGGAGGGTAGGGGGATGGGTTAGCCTGGTGATGGGTATTAAAGAGGGCACATTCTGCATGGAGCACTGGGTGTTATGCACAAACAATGAATCATGGAACACTACATCAAAAACTAATGATGTAATATATGGTGATTAACATAACAATAAAAAATTAAAAAAAAAGAAAGGAGAAACAGAAGTTCTTTCAGACCTGCCACCCTCTAGTCCATAACTCCCACTATTTTCAATTAAATTACATCCACCCGAGGGGCACCTGGGTGGCTCAGTTGGTTAACTCTCTGACTCTTGGTTTTGGCTCAGGTCATGATCTCAAGGATCATGAGATCAGATGGAGCCCCACATGGGTGGGCTCTGTGCTCAGCGGGGAGTCTGCTTGAAGATTCTCTCTCTCTGCCCCTCCTCCTGCTCACACACTCTCTCTCTCAAATAAATAAATCTTTTAAACAAATAAATTATACCTACATGAAATCCACAATGTGAAGGTTTCTGGACATAGGGCCTTTAAGGAGATAACAAAGGTTAAGTGAAATCATAAGGGTGGGGCCCTACTCCAGTAAGATTGGTGTCTTTGAAAGGAGACACCAGAGATCTGTCTCTTGCACACACAAAGGAAAGGTCTTTAGAGGACACAGCAAGAAGGAGGCTACCTGCAAGCCAAGAAAAGAGCTCTTACTAAAAACCAACGCTGAGGGCAACTTGATGTTGGACATTTGGCTTCCTGAATGTGAGAAAATGAATTTCCGTTGTTTAAGCCACCCACCTGTGGTATTTTGTTATGGCAGCCTCAGCAACTAAGACACCCACCTACAAGAGTTCAAGTTCATCCTTAGAGTTGGGGATGAAGTGGACAGCATCTCCACAGCATTGTTAAAAAGTAAAGGTGGCTGGGTGATAGACATTGGGGAGGGTATGTGCTATGGCGAGCACTGTGAATTG